>NC_083581.1:1531064-1611064 GCF_027579695.1 Neoarius graeffei
CATTGTACGAGTGACATGCCTCAGAAATACTACACAAGTACTCCACACTTGCTATTTGTGCGGCGCGCAAGACAGAAGTGCATCTCACTTTTTACTCCTATGTGTGGTGTGCACACAGCGCACGCGACCCGTACGCGACATGAGGGGCAAGAATCTGGGTATATACTGTATATTGGGGAGGAACCAAGGAACCAATCATGTAATGTGTAGCATTGTAGAAGGGAAGAAGATGGCTGTCGCCATCCCACCGCAACGACTGAGGGAGTTGGACCCTTATAGGCAGATGATAGAAGCTGAGGAGCAGCACGAAGCGATATTGTTCTTCAGTCAAAAGACAGATGCAGAATGCTGCAGACACGCTGGTTTTATACCCACTCCTGGAATCACACGCAAGTAATGAGTGATTGTCACGTGCTAATCACATGCATCACACACGCTTCACAAGTGCGGCCCAAACTCCTAGTGCAGGAAACTGGTGAAATGCAAGTCACACACACTCCACACTCACTGAGCACACACTGATCATGTGCGTCAGATATACGCTTTCCACGGGCTAACGGCGCAATTTTTCCTGCGCCTAGAGGGAGTCAGGTGTGCAACCTGTACTTGACAAGTACAGTGGTGCTTGAAAGTTTGTGAACCCTTTAGAATGTTCTATATTTCTGCATAAATATGACCTAAAACATCATCAGATTTTCACACAAGTCCTAAAAGTAGATAAAGAGAACCCAGTTAAACAAATGCGACAAAAATATTATACTTGGTCATTTATTTATTGAGGAAAATGATCCAATATTACATATCTGTGAGTGGCAAAAGTATGTGAACCTTTGCTTTCAGTATCTGGTGTGACCCCCTTGTGCAGCAATAACTGCAACTAAACGTTTGCAGTAACTGTTGATCAGTCCTGCACACCGGCTTGGAGGAATTTTAGCCCGTTCCTCCGTACAGAACAGCTTCAACTCTGGGATGTTGGTGGGTTTCCTCACATGAACTGCTCGCTTCAGGTCCTTCCACAACATTTCCATTGGATTAAGGTCAGGACTTTGACTTGGCCATTCCAAAACATTAACTTTATTCTTCTTTAACCATTCTGTGGTAGAATGACTTGTGTGCTTAGGGTCGTTGTCTTGCTGCATGACCCACCTTCTCTTGAGATTCAGTTCATGGACAGATGTCCTGACATTTTCCTTTAGAATTCACTGGTATAATTCAGAATTCATTGTTCCATCAATGATGGCAAGCCGTCCTGGCCCAGATGCAGCAAAACAGGCCCAAACCATGATACTACCACCACCATGTTTCACAGATGGGATAAGGTTTTTATGCTGGAATGCAGTGTTTTCCTTTCTCCAAACATAACGCTTCTCATTTAAACCAAAAAGTTCTATTTTGGTCTCATCCGTCCACAAAACATTTTTCCAATAGCCTTCTGGCTTGTCCATGTGATCTTTAGCAAACTGCAGATGAGCAATAATGTTCTTTTTGGAGAGCAGTGGCTTTCTCCTTGCAACCCTGCCATGCACACCATTGTTGTTCAGTGTTCTCCTGATGGTGGACTCATGAACATTAACATTAGCCAATGTGAGAGAGGCCTTCAGTTGCTTAGAAGTTACCCTGGGGTCCTTTGTGATCTCGCCGACTATTACACGCCTTGCTCTTGGAGTGATCTTTGCTGGTTGACCACTCCTGGGGAGGGTAACAATGGTCTTGAATTTCCTCCATTTGTACACAATCTGTCTGACTGTGGATTGGTGGAGTCCAAACTCTTTAGAGATGGTTTTGTAACCTTTTCCAGAGCATCAACAACACTTTTTCTGAGCTCCTCAGAAATCTCCTTTATTCATGCCATGATACACTTCCACAAACATGTGTTGTGAAGATCAGACTTTGATAGATCCCTGTTCTTTAAATAAAACAGGGTGCCCACTCACACCTGATTGTCATCCCATTGATTGAAAACACCTGACTCTAATTTCACCTTCAAATTAACTGCTAATCCTAGAGGTTCACATACTTTTGCCACCCACAGATATGTAATATTGGATCATTTTCCTCAATAAATAAATGACCAGCACTGCTTACATATACACACACACACACACACACACACACGTGCTTACTTTCACATATCCCGCTCCCCCCCAACATATACACACTGTCCCTTCACCCATAATTCAAGGCCCAAAACCCCTCCAAATCTCCCCCACCTACCCTCCTCTATCTCATATGCACATTCATTACCCCTAATCAACCCCACCCATCCTCCTCCATACAGCAATATAGCTCTTGTTTATCTTTGTCGAATTTGTCTCCATGTGTTCTGTTACATCTCTTTGTTAACATATTAGTAGTATTGTCCAGCCTTTGAAATTGTTGTTAGTTACGTCAGTGCGTCTGTTGTATGTCATGTGTATGTATTGATTTGTTTCATTCTGTCCTTTTTACTTTGTATTTGTTTGTATTTGTTAGCAAATAAATTAAAAAAATAAAAAAATAAATAAATAAATAAATAAATAAATGACCGAGTATAATATTTTTGTCTCATTTGTTTAACTGGGTTCTCTTTATCTACTTTTAGGACTTGTGTGAAAATCTGATGATGTTTTAGGTCATATTTATGCAGAAATATAGAAAATTCTCAAGTGTTCACAAACTTTCAAGCACCACTGTACTTTGCCCGGACTCCTCCCCCAAACTTTCCCCCGGGTTCACCGCGACCCTGCGGCACAGCTGCGAGCTACCAAACCCTGCGACCCGTGCGTGTCCAAAACACTTACGGCGGGTTGTGAGTGAGGCTTTAGATTACCAAAATATTCATTTTTTTGTTCATTTGTTTTTATTTTTTTATTTATGTTTTGCCATTTAATTGAAAATTCCTGCTTTGTTTTGGTATTTACAGTTTAATTTTTATTCAAATATTTTGTACTATTTTGAACAATTTTAGTCTTATTTTTATTTATTTTATTCTATTTTATAAACATTTATTTGTATTCTATATTTGTGTACTTGTGTTATTCTTTCTGCTTGTTTTTATCATTTAATTCTTACTACCTGACTTTATAGAGCTTTAATCTACCACATGTATGAACAGCATGCTATATGTATTTATTATTATTATTATTATTATTATTATTATTATTATTATTATTGTTGTTGTTGTTGTTGTTGTTGTTAATATTTGTAAAACTACTATTTCTTTGCCCCAAACTGATATGTGAATATTCATTATTTTTCTTGATGTTTACTCATTTATTCTTCTTATCAAATAAAATTGTATTATACCTTTATCAATAAATGAAAAAAGTTAAATTATCTGCAGCTGCAGTAAAATACTTTCATTTCGGAGTTTTTCCTCACCACCGTCCCCTCATGCTTCCTCATTAGGATTAAATTTATACTTTCATATGTTTAAAATTTATATCCAGAATTTATATATTTCTGTAAAGCTGCTTTGTGACAATGTCCAGGGTTAAATACACAAAACAAATAAAACTGAACTGAACTGAACTGAATTGAATTGAATTGAATTGAATTGAATTGAATTGAATTGAATTGAATTGAGGGAGACCCGGCACAATATCAATTTCAGAGCCCCGGAAGGAACATGGAGGGAAAAAAAGAAGTACTTTTGCGACATCTCACAAATTAAATTTTTTTTTAAACCAGACTTGATGTGTTCATGTTAACTCTGATCAGTTCATCTCTTTATTTTCTCAGAGGTGGACAGTTACGAAGTACATTTACTTGAGTTCTGTACTTAAGTACACTTTTTGAGTATCTGTACTTTACTTGAGGTTTTTTTTGTTGGAAACTTATGACTTTAACTTCACTACATTTGAAAGACAAATATCGTATTTTTCACTCCACTACATTTCTATCAAGCTCCTCGTTACTATGAAGCAGCTTTGAAAGTGGATGTTTTTTTCTTTTCTTTTCTAAAACATGATTGTTTTTTTTCGCAGCTGACACTGAGAACCGATCAGTAATCACTAGGGTCACGTCACGTCCATAGACTGGGTAAAATCAAGATCAGTGATTTCTCCGCGGCGTTATTTAACACGATCAGTTGATGGCAGAATGGAAGGAGGCGGATCTTCTGGGGAACGCACGCACTCATGGCTATAGCGAGAACCCATGTTTCAGTTTTCTGAAGGATTAAAGATTCGTTTTGTTTTAAACGTTTGCTTTGTTTGCTGAAAACGAACCACATCACATCCTACAAAAACTCGCCGTCCGACCTGCGGAAGCATATTGAGGGTTATAAACATTTTATTCCAAGAGAAAGCTTGCAGTGAAGTTGTCTGTGCTTTTAGAGCTAGCAATAATGTTGCAAGAGCGATGCAGTCTCGTTAGTCAAATGACTTTCTATGGATTTTCCTGCCAAGTTGCCATCACCTTGTCCACGGCTAATGTTAACACACAGCTAGTTACCTTGGACACTGTTAGTTAGCATGTAAAAACGGAGTTATGCTAACATGAATAACATCAACTTATCTGAAGTCCTTTCAGAAATGTGTTTTAGCATAATCTTGCCAAATAAATAGAATGTAGAAATCTGTGTTTATCTGTGTTTAAAGGTGTTTATTCAACAGGTCCTACAAGTTAGTCAGTAAATCTAGTCAGTTGCTTCAGAGGCATTAGGTTTTGTAAGTGTTGTGGCAATAATACAACAATGCATTGATAGAAAATGTACTTTTAATATTTAAGTAGTTTTAATAACAAGTACTTCAGTACTTTAACTTAAGTAAAAATTTGACTGGACAACTTTCACTTGTATCGGAGTAACATTTATCCAGTGGGATCTGGACTTTGACTTCAGTAATGAAATTGGGTTCTTTGTCCGCCTTTGTATTTTCTTAACATGACACTGTCGGTCTCTGAGAGCCACCTCTTCAAATACATTATTAACAAATATATAAGGAGCCTCACTTGTAAGGACAGATATACGTTAATGTTAGAGAATACACATGGGCTGTCCAGGTTAGCACACTGTACCTAACTGCTAGTTAATTTCAACAGCTCCTTATGTTTTATATATACACTACCGTTCAAAAGTTTGGGGTCACCCAGACAATTTTGTGTTTTCCATGAAAAGTCACACTTTTATTTCCCACCATAAGTTGTAAAATGAATAGAAAATATAGTCAAGACATTTTTCTGCCCATTTTGAGCATTTAATCGACCCCACAAATGTGATGCTCCAGAAACTCAATCTGCTCAAAGGAAGGTCAGTTTTATAGCTTCTCTAAAGAGCTCAACTGTTTTCAGCTGTGCTAACATGATTGTACAAGGGTTTTCTAATCATCCATTAGCCTTCTGAGGCAATGAGCAAACACATTGTACCATTAGAACACTGGAGTGAGAGTTGCTGGAAATGGGCCTCTATACACCTATGGAGATATTGCACCAAAAACCACACATTTGCAGCTAGAATAGTCATTTACCACATTAGCAATGTATAGAGTGGATTTCTGATTAGTTTAAAGTGATCTTCATTGAAAAGAACAGTGCTTTTCTTTCAAAAATAATTGAAATAAAATTTCAAAGTGACCCCAAACTTTTGAACGGTAGTGTATGTACTGTATATTACACAGTCACGAGTGTTTTAGTGTGAAATACGCCACTGGTATTTTTCATCTGAGCTCCATCCGGGACATGAAGAACCAAAACCGTAACATAAATCTCTGTTACTTGTGAGGAAATCGATGAATTGCTTTGATAAATTTGGACTTTTTCTTTGTGAATGTGTCAATGTAATTTAAAAAATCGCATGTTGGCTTGAAGATATGAAGTTTATCTTCTTGTATTGAAAAACTCAAATTTTTCATACGAAATACATCACAGATCTGAGTGACATATTTAAATAATACTGGCTGGTGTTGAGTGGTCTATCAGATATATTCCATTCAGCGAGCACGATACTGAACGAGTTGAAGATGAGTAGCTGAATGGAATATATCTGATAGACCACAAAAAAAAGTCAGCCATTATTATTATTATTATTATTATTATTATACATGCACATTTGATGGAACAATTGTAGATTTTACAGAAAGTTAAGAACAGGATTTATGTATTATTTTTGTTTTGTACAACTGGAGAGTGAAAAAAGAAAAGGAACACCATGTGAAAGTTTGGGCACCCCAATACATTTGAGTTCTCAGGTAACTTTTACCAAGGTTCCACACCTTAATTAGCTTATTGAGCTGTGGCTTGTTCAAATTCTTCATTAGGAAAGGTCAGATGATGCAGATTTCAAAGCTGTATAAATTCTCTGACTCTTTGTCCCTAAAATCAACAGCCATGGGCTCCTCTAAGCAACTCCCTCGCATTCTGAATAATAAAATAATTGATGCTCACAAAGCAGGAGAAGGCTACAAGAATGTAGCAAAGTGTTCTCAGGTCGGTGTTTCCTCAGATTGTAATGTTAAGAAATGGCAGTTAACAGAAACAGTGGAGATCAAGGTGAGGTCTGGAAGATGAAGAAAACTTTCTGAAAGAACTGCTCGTTGGATTGCTAGAAAGGCAAATAAAAACCCTGTTTGACTGCAAAAGACCTTCAGAAAGATTTCGCAGACCCTGGAGTGGTGGTGCACTGTTCTACTATGCAGTGACACCTGAACAAATATGACCTTCATGGGAGAGTCATCAGAAGAAAACCTTTCCTGCGTCCGAGCCACAAAATTCAGCGTCTGAAGTTTCAAATGAACATCTAAATAAGCCTGATGCATTTTGGAAACAAGTCCTGTGGACTGATGAAATCAAAATAGAACTTTTTGGCCACAATGTGCAAAGGTATGTTTGGAGAAAAAAGGTGCTGAATTCCAGGAAAAGAACACCTCTCCAACTCTGAAGCATAGGTGTGGATCAATCATGCTTTGGGGTTGTGTTGCAGCACAGGGCACATTTCACTGGTCGAGGGAAGCATGGATTCGAATAAATACCAGCAAATTCTGGAAGTGAACATCACACCATCTGTAAAAAAGTTGAAGTTAAAAAGAGGATGGGTCCTACAATAAGACGATGATCCAAAACACACCTCAAAATCTACAATGGAATACCTCAAGAGGCCCAGGCTGAAGGTTTTGCCCGGGCCCTCACAGTCCCCTGACCTAAACATCATTGAAAATCTGTGGATAGATCTCAAAAGAGCAGTGCATGCAAGACAACCCAGGAAACTTGTAGAACTGGAAACCTTTTGCAAGGACGAATGTGTGAAAATCCCCCAGGTAAGAACTGAAAGATTATTAGCCGGCTACAAAAAGTGTTTCCAAGCTGTGATACTTGCCAAAGGGGGCGTTACTAGGTACTAACCATGCAGGGTGCCCAAACTTTTGCTTCAGATCCTTTTCATTTTTTGGTATTTTACACCTGTAAATGATGTAAATAAAAATGTAATCTTGTGTAAAATATTAAAGAAATGTGTTGTCTTTATCTTTATGCCTTTTGGTGATCAGTTCATCTTCTGCTCAATTAACTATTCACAGTAACAGACATTTTCAGCAAGGGTGCCCAAACTTTTGCACACCACTGTAATGAAGTTTTGGGAGCCTCTCGGGTGTTCAGCACGTCTTTAGTTTCAGTTTATTTCGTGCTTAAGCCGAGCACTGAATTAACCCCGTCTTCTCTCTTTCTTGGCTGATAAAGAAATGATTGTGTGCATGCACAACAGAAAAGTTTTGTCATTGGATCTTCGCATGTGACATCATGTTGTCTTGACAACGTGCAATATTATAACAATATTGCAGGCTCATTCTCCATTAAGGAAAGTGGTGTAATACATGGAGGATAATCGATATGATAATATTACATGGCATCAATAAACCCACTAGAAGGGAATAGAACACGTTTTTGTTCCATGGAAAAAGTGGCCCGTGTGCATAATAATTCCCAACGATGTCACTCCCAGGGTTTTCCTGCTGACTAGACAGACACGCATTGTCAAAATGGCAAACTGGATCAAAATTAAAATTCTTTTGATTAACTTGTGTTTTTTTGGTTTTTTTGTGGATGTATCCATATAATATAAAGAATATTACATGGTGGGGCGAAGATATGAAATTTATCTTCTCGTGCTGAAAATCTTTTCACTCGATCACTCTGTTAACTCGTGACATATACCGGTACATTCACCACTCAAAAATAAACTTTATATCCTCGTGCTGGCAGCACGGTGGTGTAGTGGTTAGCGCTGTCGCCTCACAGCAAGAAGGTCCGGGTTCGAGCCCCGTGGCCGGCGAGGGCCTTTCTGTGTGGAGTTTGCATGTTCTCCCCGTGTCCGCGTGGGTTTCCTCCGGGTGCTCCGGTTTCCCCCACAGTCCAAAGACATGCAGGTTAGGTTAACTGGTGACTCTAAATTGAGCGTAGGTGTGAATGTGAGTGTGAATGGTTGTCTGTGTCTATGTGTCAGCCCTGTGATGATCTGGCGACTTGTCCAGGGTGTACCCCGCCTTTCACCCGTAGTCAGCTGGGATAGGATCCAGCTCGCCTGCGACCCTGTAGAACAGGATAAAGCGGCTACAGATAATGAGATGAGATGAGGAAAAGTGCGCCTTTTTCTCTCCAGGGCTCTGTCGAGGCGAGAGTGAAACCTGTGATCATAGAAATGTAGTAAATGTAGTACACACCGGGTTGGTGATGCTTCCCGACCAGCTTGCTCTCATTCGATGTCATGGGTTTCTGCTGAATATTCCATCACTCTTCCCTTCATACTACAGGATTTCAGGTCGTAAATATCAAACATGAATGACATTTATGATTCTAAATCTGAGAGGCTTTGATCCAGTCAGTGACCTGAAGATTATGTCGGTAAATTCCAAACACTACAGGATTATTTGTGAAGATAATCGCTTCCAACCAGCTTCAAATCAGGAACTGAAAATCGGCCCGATTATCCTTGAGTGTAGGGTTAACTCGTCAGTGACTTGTCAGTAACTCATGGACAGTATTTCAGAGGCAGTGATTTTGCTGCATTAATAATACCGGGGCGTTTACACGACTGTTTAATTTCACACGCTGTTTCATTGCTGTATATGAGGATCACTAAAGGTTCATATTTACATTTCTCCCATCCACTGTTTGCTTTCACACTGAACATTAATGTTAAATCATATCAACTCTGCCGAAAGCCCGTCTCTTTCTTACACTGCATGGCCCCGTTTGAGTGTTTGTACAGTTACAGCAATGACCCTTTTACCTGGAACAAAAACGTCCAGTGCTGGTGTGTTGATCTAAGATCAAATTTTGTTGAGGGAGAGGTGCAGGTAAATCCACAGGTCTGGATGTGACATTCGAACTGTCTCGAGCACAAAAACTTTAATATCAATGAATGTACTGGTTTGGTTTGGTTTGGTGAATGCTGCATAAACACTGACACTGAAATCAGGGATCACTCCGATACTGGGTTCATTTACTTGATTTTCATGATTAACGATCAAAGCAAAGCAGACAGTGAACTGTGAAAATATCAAGAGGAGGAACTGCAGCTTCTTCTTACAATACGAGCGATAAAACGCCTTAAACATAAAACTAAGGACAATAAACTCTGAAAAAAATGTCTCCAGATAACGCTTGGTCAGTGAAGTTAACAGTGTTTGGTCAATCAGCTGCTATCAGTCACTGATAATGAGGAATTCTGCAGCAATGAAAATAAAAATGCACTTTCCTTCCAGCTCTACAGAAACACTTGTGAATAAAACCTCTCCACTTTAAACCCTATTCCATCCAAGCTAACTCATGTAGCTCACTAATGGACCGTAAGTGCATCAACACACACGTGTGCTTGCATGTGTACTCATTCTGGAAAAAAATGGCATTAATGCATCCCTTGGTCTGGCTCAAACAAGATTCGGCTCGACACTTTGTGGCCCAGCGTTCCTCCACGAGCACAGAATCGGCACAAACTGAACAAGTGTTTCCAGGAGAAACAAACCTCACCCGGTAGCACTTATGATGAATATGAAGGAAGATATCGTGAAAAAAAATTGGTCCCCTATGGGTCCATATGGCTCCTGATTATAAATAAGTTTTCTGATGCCGTGTCCATACAGTAAATACAGCATATATATTTACTCTATGAGGCAGGAGCCACAAAAATGAAGCGTAATCCAAAAATGAACAATTTAAAAATCACAGAAGTAAAACATACGTAGTGTCTATACTTTATTTATTCTACTCTTACCGCTTACAGTTTTCCAAACTGAAACCTCCGAACCGAGGCTGACACACACACGCTGTCGCCACGACCCAAACTCTTATTTCCCGGAAATGGCCCGGCGCTAGAGCTCAGTGGAACGCACTTTCCCTCTGTAATAAGCATAAACATGTCTGAAAGCGATTTCTTTAGTCTAGTCCATTTATTTCAAACAGTGAACCGAATTGTATACACTCACTGGCCATTTTAATAGGAACAAGTGTATGTGCATGCGCAGTGTGCGACTGTTACACTCTTACATTCTTACAGCATGATGACGTAGTGGCTCGCGCCTCGATATGAGGCAGTAGACACAACAAAAATGATTTTGACCTTTTTGGTGACCTTGACCGGATAACACTCAGAATGTTGGAGGTTCTATTTGAAACCAATGCCCATCTATCCTGAATGTTTCATGAAGATTGATCCAGCCATTTTCCCCTAATACCTTTAACAAAAAAACAAAGAAACAAAGAAACCCAATCAAAAATGATACCTCGCCCCCTGGTGGACTCCGCCCCGAGTGAGGTAATAATTAAACTGATTATAGCAGGAAATGACTTCAGGCTCTGATGTGGAAATAGACAGAATAAAATCATCATCATTAATCTGAGTGTGACGTTCTCAGGCATGTGACTGAACAAAAGTCAGCACAATTTACTCTCAAACAATTCGATCATAATTAATAATGATTTAAAATGAGGAAAATGACATAATAATTACAAGTGTGGAAGCAGTGATTATGGATTATTACCCTCTGTGTGTATAGATTATGGATTATTACCCTCTGTGTGTATAGATTATGGATTATTACCCTCTGTGTGTATAGATTATGAATTATTACCCTCTGTGTGTATAAATTATGAATTATTACCCTCTGTGTGTATAGATTATGGATTATTACCCTCTGTGTGTATAGATTATGGATTATTACCCTCTGTGTGCATAGATTATGGATTATTACCCCTTGTGTGTATAGATTATGAATTATTACCCTCTGTGTGTATAGATTATGAATTATTACCCTCTGTGTGTATAGATTATGGATTATTACCCTCTGTGTGTATAGATTATGAATTATTACCCTCTGTGTGTATAGATTATGGATTATTACCCCGTGTGTGTATAGATTATGAATTATTACCCTGTGTGTGTATAGATTATGAATTATTACCCTCTGTGTGTATAGATTATGGATTATTACCCTCTGTGTGTATAGATTATGGATTATTACCCCTTGTGTGTATAGATTATGGATTATTACCCTCTGTGTGCATAGATTATGGATTATTACCCCTTGTGTGTACAGATTATTAATTATTACCCTCTGTGTGTATAGATTATGGATTATTACCCCTTGTGTGTATAGATTATGGATTATTACCCTCTGTGTGCATAGATTATGGATTATTACCCTCTGTGTGTATAGATTATGGATTATTACCCCTTGTGTGTATAGATTATGGATTATTACCCTCTGTGTGCATAGATTATGGATTATTACCCTCTGTGTGCATAGATTATGGATTATTACCCTCTGTGTGCATAGATTATGGATTATTACCCCCATGTGTATAATCCATACATAATTTGCGTGCTTGAATGATCCTAGGAGCTATGTTGTCGGGGGCATTACGCCCCTGTTAGGGTCTCCCAAGGCAGACAGGTCCTAGGTGACAGGCCAGACCAAGAGCAGTTCACCAAAACCCTTATGGAGAATAATAGATCAAGGACCGTGACGTTGCCCGGTATGGTGCAGCCGGGGCCCCACCCTGGAGCCAGGCCCGGGGTTGGGGCTCATATGCGAGCGCTTGGTGGCTGGGCCTTTGCCCACGGGGCCCGACTGGGCTCAGCCTGAAACAGTGACGTGGGCCCGACCTCCTGTGGGTTCACCACCCACAGAGGTAGCCGTAGGGGGCCGGTGCAGTGTGGATTGGGCAGCAGTCGAAGGCAGGGGCCTCGACGACCTGATCCCCAAACACAGCGGCTAGCTGTTGGGACATGGAATGTCACTTCGCTGGGGGGGAAAGAGCCTGAGCTTGTGTGGGAAGTTGAGAGGTACCAGCTAGAGATAGTCGGGCTCACCTCCACGCACAGTTTGGGCTCCAGAATCCAGCTCCTCGAGGGGGGCTGGACTCTCTACTTCTCTGGAGTCGCCCATGGTGAGCGGCGGCAGGCTGGTGTGGGCTTGCTTATAGCTCCCCAGCTCAGCCGCCATGTGTTGGAGTTTACCCCAGTGAACAAGAGGGTCATCTGTGCCTTTGGATTGGGGAGAGGGCTCTTGCTGTTGTTTGTGCCTACAGGCCGAATAGCAGTATAGAGTATCCAGCCTTCTTGGAGTCCCTGGGAGAGGTACTGAGAGGTGCTCAGACTGGGGACTCCACTGTTCTACTGGGGGACTTCAACACTCACGTGGGCGATGGCAGTGACACCTGGAGGGGCATGATTGGGAGGAATGGCCTCCCCGATCTGAACCCGAGTGGTGTTTTGTTATTGGACTTCTTTGCTAGTCACGGTTTGTCCATAATGAACACCATGTTTTTATGCATAGGGACGTCCATAAGTGCAGGTGGCACCAGGACACCTTAGGTCGGAGGTCGATGATCGACTTTATTGTCATTTCATCTGATGTCCGGCCCTATGTCTTGGATACTCGGGTGAAGAGAGGGGCTGAGCTGTCAACTGATCACCACCTGGTGGTGAGTTGGATCCGCTGGCGGAGGAGGAAGCCGGACAGACCTGGCAGGCCCAAATGTATGGTGAGGGTCTGCTGGGAACGTCTGGCCGAGCACTCTGTCGGGGAGGTCTTTAACTCCCACCTCCGGGAGAGCTTCTCCCAGCTTCCGAGGGAGGTGGGGGACATTGAGTCTGAGTGGACCATGTCCCCCTGAGTCTACCTCCATTGTAGACGCGGCTGTTCGGAGCTGTGGCTGCAAGGTCTCTGGTGCCTGTCATGGCGGCAATCCCTGAACCCGGTGGTGGACACCGGAAGTAAGGGATGCCGTTAAGCTGAAGAAGGAATGCTATTGGGCCATGTTGGTCTCCGGGACTCCTGAGGCAGCTGACGGGTATCGGCAGGCCAGGCGTGCCGCAGCTCGGGCAGTTACGGAGGCAAAAACTCAGAACTGGGAGGAGTTCGGTGAGGCCATGGAGGAGGACTATCGGTCAGCCTCGAAGAAATTCTGGCAAACCATCCGGCACCTCAGGAGGGGGAAACAGTACTCTGCCAACACTGTTTACAATGCGGGTGGGGAGCTGTTGACCTCGACTGGGGACATTGTCGGGCGGTGGAAGGAATACTTTGAGGATCTCCTCAATCCCACCGTCACATCTTCCATTGAGGAAGTGGAGGCTGATGACTCAGAGGTGGACTCGTCCACTACCCAAGCCAAAGTCACTGAGGTGGTTTGCAGTCTCCTCGGTGGCAAGGCACCGGGGTTGGATGAGAGCCGCCCTGAGTATCTCAAGTCTCTGGATGTTGTGGGGCTGTCTTGGCTGACACGCCTCTGCAACATCACGTGGCAGTCGGGGACAGTGCCTCTGGAGTGGCAGACTGGGGTGGTGGTCCCTCTGTTTAAGAAAGGGGACCGGAGAGTGTGCTCCAATTATAGGGGAATCACACTTCTCAGCCTCCCAGGGAAGGTTTACTCCAGGGTACTGGAGAGGAGAATTCGGCCAATAGTTGAACCTCGGATCCAGGAGGAACAATGCGGTTTTCGTCCTGGTCGCAGAACACTGGACCAGCTCTATACCCTTCATAGGGTGCTTGAGGGTTCATGGGAGTTTGCCCAACCAGTCCACATGTGCTTTGTGGATCTGGAGAAGGCATCCGACCATGTTCCTCATGGTATTCTGTGGGGGGTGCTTCGGGAGTATGGGGTTCGGGGCTCTTTGCTAAGGGCTGTCCAGTCCCTGTACGAACGGAGCAGGAGTCTGGTTCGCATTGCTGGCAGTAAGTCAAACCTGTTCCCAGTGCATGTTGGACTCCTGCAGGGCTGTCCTTTGTCACCGGTTCTGTTCATAATTTTTATGGACAGAATTTCTAGGCACAGCCAGGGGCCGGAAGGAATCCTGTTTGGGAACCACAGGATTTCATCTCTGCTTTTTGCGAATGATGTTGTCCTGTGGTGGCACGGTGGTGTAGTGGTTAGCACTGTTGCCTCACAGCAAGAAGGTCCTGGGTTCGAGCCCCGGGGCCGGCAAGGGCCTTTCTGTGTGGAGTTTGCATGTTCTCCCCGTGTCTGCGTGGGTTTCCTCCGGGTGCTCCGGTTTCCCCCACAGTCCAAAGACATGCAGGTTAGGTTAACTGGTGACTCTAAATTGACCGTAGGTGTGAATGTGAGTGTGAATGGTTGTCTGTGTCTATGTGTCAGCCCTGTGATGACCTGGCGACTTGTCCAGGGTGTACCCCGCCTTTCGCCCGTAGTCAGCTGGGATAGGCTCCAGCTTGCCTGCGACCCTGTAGAAGGATAAAGCGGCTAGAGATGATGAGATGAGATGTTGTCCTGTTGGCTTCTTCAAACCAGGACCTTCAGCATGCACTGGGGAGGTTTGCAGTCGAGTGTGAAGCGGCTGGGATGAGAATCAGCACCTCCAAGTCCGAGGCCATGGTTCTCGACCGGAAAAGGGTGGCTTGCCCTCTCCAGGTTGGTGGAGAAGTCCTGCCTCAAGTAGAGGAGTTTAAGTATCTCAGGATCTTGTTCACAAGTGAGGGAAGGATAGAGCGTGAGATCGAGAGGCAGATTGGTGCAGCCTCCACAGTGATGCGGTCGCTTTACCGGTCCGTCATGGTGAAGAAGGAGCTGAGTGAAATGGTGAAGCTCTCGAATTACCGGTCGATCCACGTTCCAACTCTCACCTATGGTCATGAGCTTTGGGTAATGACCGAAAGAACAAGATCGCGGATACAAGCTGCCGAAATGAGTTTCCTTTGCAGGGTGGCTGGGCACTCCCTTAGAGATAGGGTGAGAAGCACAGTCACTCAGGAGGGGCTTGGAGTAGAGCCGCTGCTCCTCCACATTGAGAGGAATCAGCTGAGGTGGCTCGGGTATCTCTTTTGGATGCCTCCCAGACGCCTCCCTGGGGAGGTGTTCCAGGCATGTCCCCCTGGGAGGAGGCCCCGGGGAAGACCCAGGACAAGCTGGAGGGACTATATCTCTCGGCTGGCCTGGGAACGTCTCGGTGTTCTTCCCGAAGAGCTGGCCAATGTGTCTGGGGAGAGGGAAGTTTGGGCTTCCATGCTCAGACTGCTGCCTCTGCAACCCGGCCCCGGATAAGTGCATGAAGACAAGACAAGACGAGATACCCCCTGTGTGTATAGATTATGGATTATTACCCTCTGTGTGTATAGACTATGGATTATTACCCCCGTGTGCATAGATTATGGATTATTACCCTCTGTGTGTATAGACTATGGATTATTACCCCCTGTGTGTATAGATTATGGATTATTACCCCCTGTGTGTATAGATTATGGATTATTACCCCCTGTGTGAATAGATTATAGATTATTACCCCCTGTGTGTATCGATTATGGATTATTACCCTCTGTGTGCATAGATTATAGATTATTACCCCCTGTGTGTATCGATTATGGATATTACCCTCTGTATGGATAGATTATGGATTATCACCCCCCTGTGTATAGAGATTATGGATTATTACCCTCTGTATGGGTAGATTATGGATTATTACCCCCTGTGTATATAGGTTATGGATTATTACCCTCTGTATGTATAGATTATGGATTATTACCCCCTGTGTATATAGATTATGGATTATTACCCTCTGTATATATAGATTATGGATTATTACCCTCTGTGTGTATAGATTATGGATTATTACCCCCTGTGTGTATAGATTATGGATGATTACCCCCTGTGTGTATAGATTATGGATTATTACCCTCTGTGTGCATAGATTATTACCCCCTGTGTGTATCGATTATGGATATTACCCTCTGTATGGATAGATTATGGATTATCACCCCCCTGTGTATAGAGATTATGGATTATTACCCTCTGTATGGGTAGATTATGGATTATTACCCCCTGTGTATATAGATTATGGATTATTACCCTCTGTATGGGTAGATTATGGATTATTACCCCCTGTGTATATAGATTATGAATTATTACCCTCTGTATGTATAGATTATGGATTATTACCCCCTGTGTGCATAGATTATGGATTATTACCCTCTGTGTGTATAGATTATGGATTAATGCCCCTGTGTATTTTAGATAAACACTGTTATGACCCCTGACTTGAGTTTCACCCTTTTACCCTCTGAATGTGAACGTTATAAATCTTTAAAGGTGGTTTTATTCATTCTGAATTTCACACACACTTTCACAGCAGTCATTACTCAGCATGAGGACTTTTTCTTGACGCACATGGAAATCTGAAAGGCTTTGAAGGTTTTTTTTAAGTAAATACTCCTCGAGAGTGATGCAGTGCCCCATTAATCCTCTCCTCTGTTATGTCAGTGGTGTTTAAACAGCGTTCCTTCAGTTCCTCTCTCACAGCTTACACACTGGCCAGTTTACACCACACAGAGTTCACCTTTAATCACAGTTTACACCACACAGAGTTCACCTTTAATCACAGTTTACACCACACAGAGTTCACCTTTAATCACAGTTTACACCACACAGAGTTCACCTTTAATCACAGTTTACAGTGGAACTCAGTGACCTGTAGTAACCTACTGTAATTCAGCCACATCATCCGGTTAAATTCATGAGCTGTTTGTTTTAAACTTTTGATTTACACTCGTTTACTGACATATTCTTTTATTTAAATTCCAGCATCTGAGAGTTTGAGGGTTCGTGGTTTTACTCAGGATTCAGAGGGAGAAAACCTCCAGGACCACTGGTGACATGTTCAAACTGTGAAAGAAAGCAAATTCTATAATATTTTTTAAAAGTAAAAAATAGCACAAGAACCGAAAACAGATGAACGCTCAGTGAGAAAAGCACACCAGTCTAAAAGAACATAGGTAAAGAACATATAAAGAATATATAAAATGATATACAAGTAAAATAAATATTCACTCAAGTCATGAGGGAAAACTACGGAGTCCTGGAAGGGACATGGAGGGAAAAAATGTTGTTTTGTGAGATCTTGTAAAGTTTTTCATCTAGGCCAGTGTACTTCCAGATCAGTTCAGCAACATGGAACCCACAACAACAGAGCATATCTCTCTCTCTCTCTCTCTCTCACACACACACACACACACACACACACACACACACACACACACACACAAGTGGAGATGTTCAAAGAATTTGGAGAATGGCCTCAAACATAGACATTAAATCCATTCTTCACACAAGGGGACACGCTCTGACAAAGTTTACTGATCTGTGGTGGGTTTCCCAAAATCCTCTTAATGCTAAGAGCAGCTTAACAAGGACAGAGAGAGAAAGTGTTCACTGTGATGCTCGCTCTACCATTTAACGATGATCTTTGTGCTATGATGCTGGGAAACTCATCCCTGAGCAGGAAGCGCACCGACCTAAATGAAAAACTTTTGTGAGATCTCTTCCATGTCTCTTCTGGGGCTCTGTAGAAAGATAAATTTGTAGTATAAAGTGTAAAAAAATCATCTCAGCTGGTGAAAAGATCTTGAATATAGGCTAATATATATATATATATATATATATATATATATATATATATATATATATATATATATATATGATACTAATTATAAACATAACTGTAATATAAGATTGTTAAATCTACGTTTGTATTTTCACGTTTGAATTTTGAACTTGGAAGAAATTTAAGTGTGAAATTAGTGATAAAGAAATACAGCGAAATTCTATTCTTCCACATTTATAACCCTGACGGTGTTTCTGTTTGTCTTTCTGAGAGAATGTGTAATGGTGGAACTGTTCTCAATCAGAAAAGGTTTCGATGCTATTCAATGACTCCTTAAAGAACATGTGAAGAACCAAAGACCCAGAGTAAAACATTACACTTCTGACAGGTTCGAGATATTAAGAAGAAAATCAGGATCAATAATATTAACGTTATTTCACAAAGAAGAAAAATGTTATGGTGAAGTTTATCAATATCACCTGCAATATTTACTTTCACCACATGAAATATTACTTTTCATTCCATTATCACATGCATTTTTCCCCCCGTTGTGTGCTTTAAGTTTTTTAGGTTAGTCTCTTACATAACGTTGCTTATTTCTATTGTTAGAATGCTAACCATTGAGCTGCTGGTCTTTGTATTTTCTCTTTCCATCTTAGTTTTTAGCTTCGCCCCTCATGTAACTTTCAGTATTTCTATTGTCAAGTCAAGTTTATTTGTATAGCGCTTTTAACAATAAACATTGTTGAAAGCAGCTTTACAGAATTTGAACGACTTAAAACATGAGCTAATTTTATCTCTAATCTATCCCCAATGATGAAGCCTGTGGTGATGGTGGCAAGGAAAAACTCCCTCAGACAACATGAGGAAGAAACCTTGAGAGGAACCAGACTCAAAAGGGAACCCATCCTCATTTGGGCAACAACAGACAGCATGACTATAATATTAACAGCTTTAACATGAAGTCAGTTTGGTTGATGTTATAAACTCTTCATTGATGGAAACTTGAGTGCAAAACTGTTCATGACAACTGCAGTCCTAAAGTTAGCAAGTCAACTGTAGTCCTCAGCCATAAAAGCATTACTGTAAGAGTCCAGAGCGTCTTCCAGGTGTGACTTTCAACTGTCCACATGGGGCCGTCCTCCACAGGAGCGAGAGAGAGAGAACACAGGTGGTTAGGTATGCCCAATGTCACCTGAATAAGTAGGAACAGTATACATATTGCACCGAGTACAAGCAGGGACTCCGGCAACTAACTATGACAGCATAACTAAAAGGGGAGAGCCAGAAGGTAACACAGGCATGAGGGGCCCCGGGACATAAAGCAGCAGCCACTACACCGTCAACAAACCCCAGGGAGCGAGTGAGTGGGGACTGACAGCATCCATACATCCCAGTTTACCAAAACACTCTGTCTGAGGATCCTCCAGATCTACTCCTTTACCTCATAAACACCATTAACACAAGGCTTGACTAAACAGATCTGTTTTCAGCCGAGACTTAAACACTGAGACTGTGTCTGATTCCCGAACACTACTTGGAAGTCTGTTCCATAACTGTGGGGCTTTGTAAGAAAAGGCTCCGCCCCCTGATGTAGCCTTCACTATATGAGGTACCAGCAGATAGCCTGCACCTTTTGATCTAAGTAGGCGTGGCGGGTCATAGAGGAGCAGAAGTTCACTCAGGTACTGTGGTGCGAGACCATTCAGTGCTTTAAAGGTCAATAGTAGAATTTTATAATCAATACGAAATGTGATTGGGAGCCAATGCAGTGTGGATAAGACAGGGGTGATGGGGTCATATTTTCTAGTTCTAGTAAGGACTCTTGCTGCTGCATTTTGAACTAACTGGAGCTTGTTTATGCACTTATTGGAACATCCAGACAGTAAGGCATTACAATAATCCAACCTGGAGGGAACAAAAGCATGAACTAGTTTTTCCGCGTCATGTAGTGACATTAAATTTCTTATCTTAGCAATATTTCTGAGATGAAAGAAAGCTATCCGGGTGATGTTATCAATGTGAGTTTCGAATGAAAGACTGGGGTCAATAATCACTCCGAGGTCTTTTACTGCTGCACGTGAAGAAACAGAAAGGCCATCCAGAGTTACTGCGGAATCAGAAAACTTACTTCTAGCTGCATGTGGTCCGAGTACAAGTACTTCAGTCTTGTCAGAGTTAAGCAGAAGGAAGTTAATAAGCATCCAGTGTCTAATGTCCTTCACACATTCCTCAATTCTATTAAGCTGGTGTCTCTCATCAGGTTTTGCAGAAACATACAACTGTGTGTCATCAGCATAACAGTGGAAACTAATACAATGTTTACGAATAATATCACCCAGAGGGAACATATATAAAGAAAAAAGCAGTGGACCCAAGACAGAACCTTGTGGAACACCAAACTTTACTTCAGTACGTCTAGAAATATCACCATTTATATCAACATACTGATAACGATCAGTTAAATAAGAGCTGAGCCAGGAGAGGGCCGTTCCCTTAACTCCCACAACATTTTCTAGTCTATGCAGAAGAATGGAATGATCAATGGTATCAAATGCTGCACTAAGGTCAAGCAACACAAGCAGCGAGACACAGCCCTGATCAGACGCCAACAGTAGGTCATTTACTACTTTAACCAGTGCTGTCTCTGTGCTGTGATGAGGTCTAAATCCTGACTGATACATTTCATGGATGTTATTCCTATGTAAATATGAGTATAACTGCTGTGCCACAGCTTTTTCAAGGATCTTGAAGATAAAGGGGAGGTTTGATATCGGCCGATAATTGGACAGCTGACAGGGATCTATTATGCAGTTTTTAGGCATTTCTTTCTTGTACCGCTTATTTTATGTAGTTTATTTTTACCTTGTATTGTTGTTTTAACTTGTACTGTACTGTTATGGAGCAATTTCTGGCACAAGAATTTCCTTCGGGATCAATAAAGTTTTATCTTATCTTCTGTGAGGAGAAACGCATGTGTTAGGGTGCATCAGTTTCCCCTTAAAAATGAAAAGTTCCTCCGATCATGATGCATTTTTGTTATGTTCCTTTTGCTAAGAAAGCACACTGGGTGAAATATTTTGACAAAATTCAAAAGTTTACTGGTGGCACCAGGAGCTCAAAGTTTTGGAAAAAGCTGCTATTTTATGACTTTTATGACAAAATTTCGATCACTTTTCATGAAACATTATGGCACCTTATAGAGTATACCAAATATCTTAGATACTGTAGACGGTATGTCTAGAATGTCTAAAAATATTTGGAGGTTTATTTTAGGGTGTCATTAGCATTATCTATCAGTGTTATAACCCTGGTTTTAAGCTTGCCGCCTATGTATATGCCAGCCACTATTAAATGCAAAGGTTCTTAACATGATCTCTGGGTCACAAGAAATCAATAAATGGAGTCCAACATTGTGATTCAAACCTTACGCGAAAACATAAAATAAGCATTTTTTGGCAAAAAATGAACCTCATGGTGCCACCATTAGACTTCTGAATATGGTCAAAAATTTTATAGGATGTCTTTATTGGTGAAAAGGAACACCCAAACAAAAACGCATCAGATTTTATGAAAGTGAGGGAAACTGATGCACCCTAGCATGTGTGTGTGTAACATTTCTGGAAGGAGTCTCCAGTGTCAGCGCTGTGGAACAGTCAGAGGTGAAGCTGGAACATCTTCAGCATGGAGGAGTTTACACTACTTCTTCTTCTTCTTGTTTGTCGTTTCTCAGTAACATGATGGAACAAGCTGCGTTTACTTATCTTACCTTCATGAGCGAGAATAAAGAGGCTGCTGAGGGCACGACCGTTTATCGTTGCTACAGCATCAGTGACAACACAAACTAACTGTTTCACTGATGTTCCACAACATTAAATGTAACTCGAAACACAAACAGTACAGCATGTCATTCTTTAACGAATAAGGAAATGACTGGTGTAAGTGGAACCCTTTGTGAGAGTGATACTGCCCCCTACTGACAGCTCACAGACAGGAAGGGATAACGGTCATTCAGCCAAAACGTTTAGAAATCACGTTTTATTGGACTTGTCAATATTTTAACAACTGAATGTGAAGTTTTATTGTTGAATGTGTGAATTAGAGCAGTGAAATCAGTCTCTCACATGCTGCTTTCATTTATTTACTTTTTATTTCTGAAATGTCACAGTGATGGTGATGAGATCATCTGTCCTTTGTGCAAATATCTCAACTTTCCATCAGACCAAAAGCTCAAATATCCAAAACCACAAACCACACCAGGAAGTTCCTCATAAAGAAAACAAGACATAACGGACATTTCAGCTTTGTCTAAACTTAATTACCACAGCTTTTATTCCGGTTTGTTTTACCCAGGGGAAAAAAAAAACAACTTGTGTGTCTCTATTTATATATAAAAGTATTATGCAAAACTATTTTCACCCTAATTATTATTTAAAATATATAAATTCCCTTTTAGATGTTTATCTCTTTGGCATTGCTGTGTGCGTATTAAACAGAAAATCCCAGAGTTCCAGACGCTTCAAAAATTAAATATTACACTGAAAAATGTTTGTTTGTGGTAAAAGAAATTCAGTAATTCAGAATAAAATAAAGCAACTTTCTTCAAAACGCAAGAAAACTGCACAGCTGATGTGTATAAAACTGTAGGACGGAGAACCTGAGAGAACCGATACGGCTTTAAAAGTAAAGCGTCACGCTGATTTATTCATTACTTTTTCATCAGTAGGTTTATTAGAGATATTTATAGTTAATTTGCATTTGTAGAAACGATTCGGTGAATTCTTTTAAAGGCACATGATTTCTTTACATGCCAAAGATTTTCCACAGCGCTGAAGGGTAAGTGTTCTAAAAATTCAATAAAATTTTACAAGCTTAATCCTTTATGTAATGCTTTGATTTATCCCAGTGTCACAGAAAGAGTTAAATATTTAAAACACTTCATAAAACTTTTCATTTCCTGTGACCTGAAATTCTCCTGCTTCAGTAAAACATTCAACACAAGCGTTCAGCAAACAGCAGATCACAAATAAAACTAGAAGTAGGTTTAACAAGTATTCAAGAAATCAAATGCTGTTCATGTAAACAAAGAAAAAAAAAAGGAAGACGGATAATCAAGCAGGGGTGAGTTTCCCAAAAGCATCACAGCACAAAGATCATCGTTAAATGGTAGAGCGAGCAGCACAATGAACACTCACTCTCTCTCTCTCCTAGTTAAGACTTTCTTAGCATTAAGAGGCTTTTGGGAAAGCCACCCCAGCTCGGTTTAAGCCGTCAGAGTTTCAGATTTTCTGCTATTTTTTAATGAATACACCCCTCTGTAACGTCATTTAAATCACGCTGTGTTCCTCAGTGACCTGTTTCTCTTATCTTTATACACAAAAATGTAAATCTTTTGTAGTGACGGATGGCTGAAATGATCTTCAGTGCACTATAAGCGTTTGTCTAATGGCCTCTCGGGTCCATCACACGCTCAAGTCCTCGCTGTGTCTCTGATCTGATCATCACGCATCAAGTTTCTTAAATCCTTCATTATTCATCAGAAAAAAAAAAATCCATAAAATGTCCTTCATTAAAATATTCAGCAAGCATTCTTCTTAAATTAACATTCACACACTCCTGATGATCCCAGAAGGGGCGGAGTCTGGTATATTTAACTCCACCCTCTGGTTAGTCCACATAAGTCAAGGCCACGTGTTTGTTCCTTAGGAACAAATATATCAGTTTTTACTACTGTCCAAACGGGTGTGGTCCGTACGGCTGGGGAGGGAAAATAAAAAGAACAGAGTTAGTTAGAAGAAAAGAAAAAACACTGTGTACAAAACATTTCAGTAAAAATCCTGCAGTAATTTGCTGTAACCTCAACACAGTTATGTAAATGAGCTTTGATGAGAACGTCAAGATAACAGCGCACCAGGAGATCAAAAGATAAGCTTGATTTTTTTTTGTATACAGCTCATTCATAAAGTATTCACAGCCCTTCTCAATTCACTGATAAAACTCCAAAACAATTCAATCATTCTTTCATCTTCAGGAAGCACTTTATCTTGATCAGGGTCTCGAGGAATCTGGAGTTTATCCCAGGAACACAGTGTGAGGTAGGAACACCCTGGATCCACTACAAGAAAAAAAATAAAAATCTCACACACACACACATCATTTTCGTGAATCCACCCACTGGTATGTTCCTGGGAGGAAACTGGAGAACCCCGATGAAACCCACACAAATACAGAGACAACATTCGGAACCGGGAACCCTGGAGCTGCGAGACCACAACGCTACAGATTTCGTACATCTCCGAAATCTCACCTGATCATGTGTGGCCGACACACCGTTTTGCGGGTCGCTTGTTGCTATGGTTACCGAGCCGTTTGACAGCGCAGCGTGTTGAGTCTGTGCCGAGTCTTTCGGGAGGCTGTCGCTCTGCGTGGCGTTGTGTGGCGAGGCGAAGGGGTTGTATTCGCCCTGCATGCTTCGGCGAGGCTGCGTGTTAAACTCCGTTTGGAAGGAAGACAGCTGCTGGGTCACGCCCAGGAGACCGCCGACCTCCACGCTCAGGATCACCCAGATCACATCTACACCAGAGGAGGAAGAGGAGGACAAGGTCAGGCGAACAAAATCCCACATCTTTACTTTTTGATCATACCGTTTTCCCGTGACATAGTTCCTGTTTTCGAACTGTTTGTCACAAGTCTCTCATCAGTGTGTAAACTGCACACACACACACACCATCCATAATTTTCCACCATCATTTTATTTTTGTTGTATTTTTCACTTTCCCTTCTGCCGCATTTTCATTTTTCCTGTCCAAAGACAGCAAGCGGAGGCCATCCACGTCGGATCTGCCTTCATAACGGCACAAAATGGGTAAATAATGCGAAAAAAATTGGAAGTATTCCAATCAGCATGGAAGGAGAGCCTCCTGAAGTACAGAAAAGCTCTTAGCACTGCTAGACCAACATACCTCTCCACCCTAACAGAGGATAACAAAAACAATCCGAGATTATTTTCATACTGTCGCACCGTTAACTAGGAATAAAACAACCACAGAATTTTCCCAGTGACAAAATTGAAAATATCAGGCAAAAAATGCAGATTAATTTAAAGCCAGACAATGAAAGTGACTCTGTAGTGAACAGTATAACTGTATCAGATCAGCAATTAGAATGTTTTACTTCCCTAAGAGAAACTGAACTAACTTCACTTATTTCCACATCAGAATCTTCGACTTGTGTACTAGATCCCTCACCTACACGACTCTTCAAAAACAGATAATACCAGAAGCAATTGAAGCTCTTCTAAAAATAACCAGTTCTTCTCTTATGATTGGCTATGTACCCAAATCCTTTAAACTAGCAGTTATCAAACCCCTGATTAAAAAACCTGACCTTGATCCCTGTCTGCTGTCCAATTATCGGCCGATATCAAACCTCCCCTTTATCTCCAAGATCCTTGAAAAAGCTGTGGCACAGCAGTTATGCTCATATTTACATAGGAATAACATCCATGAAATGTATCAGTCAGGATTTAGACCTCATCATAGCACAGATGCCTCTTTTCCACCAAATCAGTTCCAGGGCTGGTTCAGTGCCGGTGCTGGTTCACAACTCGTTCAACTTGCGAGCCAGCTGAGAACCAGTTTGCTTTTCCATAGCTCACGGTGCTAAAGGAAGCCACGTCATTACGTCGCTGTATACGTCAGTTACGTCGCTACGTTTGCATAAACCTTGGCGCAAACATCGAAGCAAAAACAACGCGGAAGAAGCAGCAGCAGCAGCAACAACAATAACAATAATGGCTGACTTCGCGTTTGTACAGCTGCTGCTTCTCGTCGCTTAAAAACGGCAATCTTTCACGGTCTTGTTATTGTTGTTGGTCTGAACAACTCCGCCCCCCTGCTGACGTAAGCGGTTCTTTCCTCTGGCCCAGCAGAGAGTTGGTGCTAGCCTGGAACCGGTTTTTCTGGCCCTAGAGCCAGTTCTTTGCCAGTGGAAACAGAAAACCCGGTTCCAAACTAAGCACTGGCCCCGAACCAGCCCTGGAACTGCTTTGGTGGAAAAGGGGCAAGAGACAGCTCTGGTTAAAGTAGTAAACGACCTACTGTTGGCGTCTGATCAGGGCTGTGTGATCGCCATCAGTATGTTGATATAAATGGTGATATTTCTAGACGTCCTGAGGTAAAGTTTGGTGTTCCACAAGGTTCTGTCTTGGGTCCACTGCTTTTTTCTTTATATATGTTCCCTCTGGGTGATATTATTCGTAAACATTGTATTAGTTTCCACTGTTATGCTGATGACACACAGTTGTATGTTTCTGCAAAACCTGATGAGAGACACCAGCTTAATAGAATTGAGGAATGTGTGAAGGACATTAGACACTGGATGCTTATTAACTTCCTTCTGCTTAACTCTGACGAGACTGAAGTACTTGTACTCGGACCACATGCAGCTAGAAGTAAGTTTTCTGATTCCACAGTAACTCTGGATGGCCTTTCTGTTTCTTCACGTGCAGCAGTAAAAGACCTCGGAGTGATTATTGACCCCAGTCTTTCATTCGAAACTCACATTGATAACATCACCCGGATAGCTTTCTTTCATCTCAGAAATATTGCTAAGATAAGAAATTTAATGTCATTGCGTGATGCAGAAAAACTAGTTCATGCTTTCGTTCCCTCCAGGTTGGATTATTGTAATGCCTTACTGTCTGGATGTTCCAATAAGTGCATAAACAAGCTCCAGTTAGTTCAAAATGCAGCAGCAAGAGTCCTTACTAGAACTAGAAAATATGACCACATCACGCCTGTCTTATCCACACTGCATTGGCTCCCAATCACATTTCGTATTGATTATAAAATACTACTATTGACCTTTAAAGCACTGAATGGTCTCGCACCACAGTACCTGAGTGAACTTCTGCTCCTCTATGACCCGCCACACCTACTTAGATCAAAAGGTGCAGGATATCTGCTGGTACCTCGTATAGTGAAAGCTACATCAGGGGGCGGAGCCTTTTCTTACAAAGCCCCACAGTTATGGAACAGCCTTCCAAGTAGTGTTCGGGAATCAGACACAGTCTCAGTGTTTAAGTCTCGGCTGAAAACATATATGTTGAGTCAAGCCTTCATTACCCACTTCAGGTATTCTAAATCCTACACATTATATCCCAGTTTCATGGGCGTTCACCTCCATAGAAGAGTCCGGTAGCGGTGCACATCCTCCACTGGCCCTGGTACATCCCGGGATCACGAGGACTGTGCATCTGTACACTCACATCATCAGTCTCCTGAGGCTCCAGAGAACGAACCATCACAAAGTTCACATGACCAAACTGATCTCCACCAGTGTACCTCAGACTCACACCTGGAGGCCACGACTCTGAACCTGCAGCACAACACAATGATCAATTCTGGATTCTGTTGTTTAGTCAGAAAGGCATTTCATTTTCTCTATACGGTACATTACCCGTGTTCTGTATCCTCCACGTCTTGATAAAAGGAGTATCTGGTGGAATTGACTCTCCTTCTCCAATAGTCACGTCTTTCACAAATGACATTGACAGAGCCGAATGGCTGGGGCTCTCAAAGTCATAAAATGCTCCGATCGCAGCCTGGAGGTTCCTATAACAAGGGGGAGGGGGGACGACACCACTAATCAAGTGACAATGTTATTCACATGTAAAAACATGACTGATTGATTGATTGGACACGAGTGTTTCAGTGGGGAATACACCACTCATATTTTTCATCTGCACTCCATCCGGGACATGAAGAACCAAAACCGTGACATAAATCTATAGGTCACTTGTGAAGAAATCGATGAATTGTTTTGCTAAATTTGGGGACTTTTTGTTTGTAAATGTGTCGATATAATAAAAAGAAAAAAGAATCACGTGTTGGATTGAAGATATAAAAATAAAAGAATCTGAAATATACAAATTTGAAAAGTGGACATATTTAAGGTGTATGTGCACGAGTTGTTGGAGTCCAAGCTGTACAGTATGACCCGGAATGTGCAAAAACAGGTCACATGATGAAGATGGAGAAGAGAGTCATGATAAGAGTGCGTGAGAGGAAGAGAATGTATAATGGGTTAAATAAATAGCCGAGCTGTACAGCGTGAGCTGGAATGTGCAATAAAAGGTTCACAGAATGAAGATGCAGGACACGACCTTCAAATGTGCAAAACTGCAGTTCAGAGACAAACACTACGTTCAGACTGCAACCTGAAACGACCCATATCCGATTTGTTGTGAAATCCGATTTTTTTGTTAGGCCGTTCACATTACCAATTATATGAGACTTGTATGCGATCTCCAATATGAATGGAAAACGACCCAAAAGTGTCCCGCATGCGCAAATTGACACGTAATAAGCACATCTACGTAATACGTAAACAAAAAAAAAAGCACACTCATGTTTAATGATTTATTTATTTATTTGTTTAATTATCTGGTTAGTGTTAAAGTGTGAGGTCTCGTGTGTGTTTTTGTTTCTGAACTGAAATGAAAACGTGTAGCCTGGTAACGAGGGTTGACTCCTAAATGTCTCTCTAATTTCTATATAAGTGCACTACATGTTACTAGGAAGTAATGGATTTTTAAACTCTATATAGTGCACTCGAGCTTCAGTAGGCAGTCATTTGGGATACGGCCGCTGTATTACCAAACTCTTAATTCAGGCTGAATAATTTGCACATATTTATTTCGTCATATTAATAAACTTTTTCTACATTTTTATAAATATTTATTTAGATTGTTTATAGCCAGCTGAATTCTGCAACTTCTCTCAGCGCTGGCTCAAGGTGCAGAAACACCAGTGCAGTTTGCGATGGAGATGAGGCGAGACCTGGCGATGTGGTTTTTGTGGCGGAACTCACACAATAATCTGATTAATGTGGGCAGCAGAGTAATGCGACCGAAGGTGTCAAATTACTGGAAATTTCCAGAACAATCTTATAATCTTGTAATACAGGATGGTTTAAGTTATAAATCAGTTATAGAAACTGTTTTATTTAATCAGGCTAACAGATCAACATCCAGGTCCCTACCAAATCCACCATTAGCATGATCAATTCTATAAAAGTCTATTTAAATTCTGAAAACTGTACAAATGTTGTTGTTTTCCACCAAAGAGGCGGGATTAGCCAACGCAGAATAGTGACGTTTGTCTCTTGTTGATGACGTGTAGGTCGCATGAATGCGACCTGTCCGGTCAGACTGCAGTCGCATGTGAAAATATCGGATATGCATCGGATTTAGGACCAAATATCCAAGCGGCCTGGGTCACGTGAAAAAAATTGGATCTGTGTCGTTCAGATTGTCAATAACAAATCGGATACAGGTCGCATATGGGCAAAAAAATCGGATATGGGTCGTTTCAGGGTGCAGTCTGAGTGTAGTCTAAGTGCATTAATGTCACAGAGTGAGAGTGTGAGGCTCGAGTCAGTGGCGTCTCTGACCTTACTGATGAGGACGCTGCAGTGGGGAAAAAGCTGACCTTATGGCATGAGGTTTTGGTTCTAATGGAACACAACCTCCTACCAGAGGGGAATGGTTTGAAAAGTTTGTGTCTGGGGTGAGAGGGGTCAGTCACAATCCTTTCTGCTCTCCTCAGGGTCCTGGACTCATACATGTCCTGAAGAGACAGAAGGTTGTAGCCGATTGCCCTCAGCAGAGCGAATGATGCGCTGCAGTCTGCCCTCGTCCCTGGCAGTGGCAACAGCGTACCAGACGGTGATGGAGGAAGTGAGGCTGGACTCCATGATGGTGGTGTAAAAGTGCACCATCACTGTCTTTGGCAGGTTGAACTTCTTCACCTGCCACAGGAAGAACATCCTCTGCTGTGCTTTCTTGGTAAGAGAGTAGGTGTTCATCTCCCACTGGAGGTCCTGAGTGGTTATAGTGCCCAGGAAGCGGAAATACTCCACAGAGCTTACTGGGGAGTCAAACAGGGTGATGGGGGAGGGAGGGTGTGGCAGAGCTCCTCCTGAAGTCTACAATCATCTCCACTGTCTTTACAGCATTGAGCTCTAAGTTGTTCTGCCTGCACCAGGACACCAGATGGTCAATCTCCCACCTGTAGGCAAACTCATCCTCATCAGAGACAAACCCAACGAGGGTGGTGCCATCTGCGAACTTCAGGATATTTCACTCTGATGATATCACTCCCAGTGTTTTCCCATCAGCCGTTTCACGGATACCGCCATTTTGCATTTAGCGCGGTGCACTCTGGGACCGTTTGGGAACAAACAAAACATCCCATGCGAGATGTCAGCCTACGCGAACTTGTTGTAGACGTTGTGTTAGTAATTAAGTCATAAAAGCCTCGTACTCATTTGTCCTGCCCGTGTGTGTTTTACTCCTAGAGTGAAATGGGTGGTGCTGATCAACGTGCAGTTTATAAATGCAACAATGGTCGACGGTATAAGGACAGGTGAGCGATATCATGAATATAATAGTATTATACTATGTGTAGACTATAGCCATAATGGTATTATAATGGTATTATTATTATTGTTTTAGTATCATCGGTTGAGGGGACTTTATAAACAGGACATTACCATGGTTTACCCTTTAGTTGAAATTTTCGGATAAAGGTTGCTTAGTTTAGAATCTACATCAGGCCTCAGGAGTTTGGTTCAAAATGGTGATTTAAATATATGGACCTAGGCTTGTGTGTATATATATTTTAAATATATAATTATAATATAAGCATTCTGCTAACTTCCAGACATGAGCTAGAACTACTTACTGTTATCAAAGTATTTTTCTACTGTGCTCTGGATCACATGTGGGAAACTCGCACATGAATCTTCCCACCCATCTAGGGTGTCCGGGTCCGGTAAACAGACCACCCCACCGTCCAACACCAGTTTTTTCAGTCTGTTGTCAGTCACCTCCTGCTTGTATTCTGCACCTGGTTTGCTGGGAATCAATTCCAGCAGACATGCTGCCTCACAATGCTTTACCAAGACATCTTTCCTCCTTGCATTGGAGGTGGGAACACCTCGAGCTGACAAATATTCCTTCAAGGCCTCGACCGTCCAGGAAAGAAAATCAGGCACGGGTGGGGTGGTTTCTTCCATTGCAGCATCCATATATTCGGCTAATAAATTCGGAAAGTAGGATGATTAATCAGCCATGCTGCCTGGTTCAGGCGTTTGTTTGTCCCCAAACGGTCCCAGAGTGCACCACACCAAATCCAAAATGGCGGTATCCGTGAAACGGTCCATTGACTAGACATGCGCTGTCAAAATGGCAAACCAGTTCAAAATTAAAATTCTTTTGATTCATTTGCTTTTTTTGGGGATGTGTCCATATAATATAAAGAACATTACATAAAGAAGATATGAAGTTTAGAAAGAAAGCACAACTTTATTCATCACACACTTCTGAAATTTCCTCTCTACATTTAACCCATCTGAAACACACACACCCAGAGCAGTGGGCAGCCATGCTAACAGCGCCCGGGGAGCAGTTGGGAGTTCGGGGCCTCGCTCAAGGGCACCTCAGCCCAAGGCCGTCCCATATTAACCTCACCGCATGTCTTTGGGGGAAACCGGAGCACCCGGAGGAAACCCACACAGACACGGGGAGAACATGCAAACTCCGCACAGAAAGGCCCTTGCCGGCCACGGGGCTCGAACCCGGACCTTCTTGCTGTGAGGCGACAGTGATGACCACTACACCACCGTGCCACCACAATATCCTCTCATATCGAAAATATTTTCACCACTTGAAGATAAACTTCACATCTTCGCACCATTAAATAAAATCCTCCATGTATTTAAATAAACTAAATTCTCTCTCTCTCCTGCATCATAACTCCATAACTGTTGTCATTAATACAGAATATAATACTCTTAAATCTACATGTCATTAAACTCCATATTAATCACTTTACTGCCTGTGTAAAGTAGAAAGTCATGTTTACACTCAGAGACAAATCTGCTGGAACTCAGTCAGAAAAAAAGCTGCTGTTTGTTTGTTTATGACTCACAAGTTGTTATTATGAGTCAGTCAGTTTACACAGCAATAAAATTAAATGAAAAATAAAAAGGAAAAAAACCCTCACATATAAATATATTAAAACACAGAAAAATAACCCGAGTCGTGTTGACTTTATTTATACACGGAAATTTAAGCAACAGAACACTCAGATTAGCACGCTAGCAGAGACAGGCATGCTAACTGTGGCTAATTAGCATGTTTAAGGAAGAATATAACTTATATGTAAATGTATAACTCTGTCTATTTTATTTTGATTATGTTCGAGCAATAAGAAAGCAAAACATATAAACAGTAACACAGCTAGTATTTTTAAGCTAACTGAATTAGCTAGCATGCTAGGCTGATTTGGTCGCTAATGCTAATGCTAAGTGTTTTTACCAGTTAGTCATGTCCAGGAAAAAAGCGCATTCAGCGGGACTCAGCTTGGACCCCAGCAGTCTCTGGAACTCGGTTATCAGGGTGTCTTTATCGGTCGTCCCCATGCAGCTAAACTTCCACATCAGCTCCGAATCTATTTCCGTCTCCATGGCCTCCATCACGACGCAGCACACAGCGGCTCCGTTGCTAATTTAGCCCGAGGCTTTGGGCCAAGCGGGGAGAACAAGACAACATACCAAGTGCGCATGCGCGGGATGATTACGTAACTTCAGAGCCTGAAAACCTGGATAAAAATATTCAGAACCAGAATCAGAATCAGAATCGGGTTTATTGGCCAAGTATAAACAGTACTGTATACTGCATTAAACAATACCCATCTATAATATGTCTATCTATAATAAACACTATCTATAATATGTCTATCTATAATAAACACTATAATATGTCTATCTATAATAAACACTATCTATAATATGCAATATCTCTATTCACCAGTGACCCCTCGCACCCTCACTATGGCCTGTTCCCCCTCTGGCCTCTGGAAAGAGGTTCCGCAGCATTCGGTGCAGGACCACCAGCTTCTGTAACAGCTTTTCCCCCAGCCCACCAGACTGCTGAACTCCAAACCCAAACTCTAAACTTCTATTTATAACTTGAACATTCCTAATTCCACAGGTCACTTTATACTATTGCACTTTATAATATTTCTGCTGCTGCATAATTTAATTTAATACTCTTCATATTTATTTCTGTGCTGAGCCAATTTGCAAAGAAATTTCGTTTGGTGTACACTTGTTGCATACTGAATGACAATAAAGGTTGTCTATATTATGCATTAAAAATATCCATTCATTAACTGTAGCCGCTTTATCCTGTTCTACAGGGTCGCAGGCGGGCTGGATCCTATCCCAGCGGGGTACACCCTGGACAAGTCACCAGGTCATCACAGGGCTGACACATAGACACAGACAACCATTCACACTCACATTCACACCTACGCTCAATTTAGAGTCACCAGTTAACCTAACCTGCATGTCTTTGGACTGTGGGGGAAACCGGAGCACCCGGAGGAAACCCACGCGGACACGGGGAGAACATGCAAACTCCGCACAGAAAGGCCCTCGCCGGCCCCGGGGCTCGAACCCAGAACCTTCTTGCTGTGAGGCGACAGCGCTAACCACTACACCACCATGCCACCTAATATACAATATACATTATAAATATGTAGGCTATCGACAATATAAACAGTACACCATATACAGACAATATACAGGATATTTACAGACAAGACACAATATAGAATAGAATGCCTTTATTGTCACTATACTCATGTACAATGAGATTAAAAGCAACTCCAATAACAGTGCAAACAGCGTGTAGAAAAGAAGAAAAAAAAGGTGAGTGTGTAAGGTGCACAGTCCTGAGGCATATGTGTTGTGTTTCACATTATGGAGTGAGGTATTGCACATTATAAAGTATTGCACAGAGAGAGTCATATTATAAAGTATTGCACATTATAAATTATTGCACGAAGAGAGTCACATTAGGCGGCACGGTGGTGTAGTGGTTAGCGCTGTCGCCTCACAGCAAGAAGGTCCTGGGTTCGAGCCCTGGGTCCGGCGAGGGCCTTTCTGTGTGGAGTTTGCATGTTCTCCCCGTGTCCGCGTGGGTTTCCTCCGGGTGCTCCGGTTTCCCCCACAGTCCAAAGACATGCAGGTTAGGTTAACTGGTGACTCTAAATTGAGCGTAGGTGTGAATGTGAGTGTGAATGGTTGTCTGTGTCTATGTGTCAGCCCTGTGATGACCTGGCGACTTGTCCAGGGTGTACCCCGCCTTTCGCCCGTAGTCAGCTGGGATAGGCTCCAGCTTGCCTGCGACCCTGTAGAAGGATAAAGCGGCTAGAGATAATGAGATGAGATGAGATGAGATGAGATGAGAGTCACATTATAAAATAAAGTATTGCACAGGGGGGTTAGACTATAAAGTCAGAGCATATCCGAGTTCAGGGCAGTTATGGCTTTAGGAAAGAAGCTGCTTTTGAATCTATTTGTTTTTGTCCTGATGCACCTGTAGCGCCTCCCTGAGGGCAACAGGTCAAACAGATCAAAGCCAGGGTGGGAGCTGTCCTTGATAATGTTCTTAGCTCTGCTAAGGCAGCGGGAGGTGTAAATGTCCATCAGGGAGGGGAGAGGGCAGCCAATGATCTTCTGTGCTGCCTTAACTACCCTCTGGAGCCTCTCCCTGTCTACAGCAGTGCAGCTGCCGTACCATACTGTGATACAGTACGTCAGCAGGCTCTTGATGGATGAGCGGTAGAAGGTCAGCAGCAGGTTGGAGTTCAGGTTGTGCTTCCTGAGGACTCTCAGGAAGTGTAGCCGCTGCTGAGCCTTCTTAATGACTGCTGTAATGTTCTCTGACCAGGAGATGTCGGCGGAGATGAGGATGCCGAGAAACTGGAAGGTGTGGACCCTCTCCACATACTCGTTGTTGATGTAAAGGGGAGCTAGGTCAGTGCTGTGCTTCCTGAAGTCAACGATAAGCTCTTTGGTTTTCTTGGTGTTCAGAGCGAGGTTATTCTCTGAACACCAGGCTGCCAACTTCAGGACCTCCTCTCTGTAGGCTGCCTCGTCTCCCTTTGAGATGAGTCCAACCATTGTGGTGTCGTCAGCAAACTTGACGATAAGGTTGTTGTTGTGGGTCGAACTACAGTCATGGGTGTAGCGGCAGTACAGGAGGGGGCTCAGCACACAGCGCTGTGGAGAGCCGGTGCTCAATGTGCGGGTGGAGGAGAAGTGGGGGCCAAGTCTCACAGTCTGGGGCCGGTTGGTAAGAAAGTCCTTTATCCAGGCACATGTGAGAGGAGGGAGGCCAAGAGTGTCCAGTTTACTGATAAGAATGTCCAGGATTATTGTATTAAATGCTGAACTGTAATCCACAAAGAGTATGTGGACGTAGCTCTGCTGCTGCCTCAGGTGGTTCAGCGCAGAGTGGAGAGCTACAGCGATAGCGTCCTCTGTGGATCTGTTCATGTGATATGCGAACTGGTAGGGGTCGAAGTCTGGGGGGAGGTGGTCCTTGATGTGCTGAAGAACTAGTCTCTCGAAGCACTTCATGATTACCAGGGTGAGGGTCACAGGATGGTAATCATTCAGGCTGGTGACGGGAGACTTCTTCGGCACTGGGATTATTGTTGCTGATTTTAGGCAGGGTGGGATGACTGCCTGAGCCAGGGAGAGGTTAAAGATCCTGGTGAAGGTAGGGGCGAGCTGGTGGGCGCATGTTCTGAGCACCTTACCAGGTACACCATCTGGGCCGGCAGCTTTCTTGGGGTTCACTGCCAGGAGCACCATCTGACATCGTGCTCCTGTACAGTGAATGGAGTGATGTACGAACTGTGTGGTGGTGGAAGCAGGGCTGGAGCAGATGAGTGCTGCTGAGATGTTTCAAAGCTAGCAAAGAAGCAATTTAGCTCCTCTGCCAGCGGCACACTCCAGTCTCCTGTTGACGCATCACAGTCTCTGAAGTTTGTGATGTCTTGTATGCCCCGCCACACCTCCCGTGTGTTGTTGCTGGACAGGTGGGACTCTATACGCAGCCTATGGGCCGCCTTGGCTTTATTTATTCCTCTTTTCAGATCAGCTCGAGCGGCTCTGTACAGAGCTCCGTCACCTGACCTGAAGGCAGCGTCGCGAGCCCTGAGGAGTGAGCGGACCTGGCTGGTCATCCAGGGTTTCTGGTTTGGGAAAACCCGGATGTTTTTATCCACTGTCACATTCCTGATGCAGAACTTGATATAGTCCAGCACCGTTCCTGTGAATATCTCCAGCTCCTGGTGTTCAAATAAGTCCCAGTCTTTGAAGCAGTCTTGTAGTTTGGAGAGTGCATTGTCAGCCCAGGTTGTAACATTCCTAATGGTGGGCCTGGCTCTGCGTCTGAGGGGGGTGTAGGCTGGGGAGAGCAGGAGGGAAAGATGGTCTGACTGGCCGAGGTGGGGGAGGGATATGGCTTTGTACCCGTGCTTGATGTTGGAGTAAACATGATCCAGAGTGTTCTCCCCTCTAGTGGAACACTTAACATGTTGGTAAAACTTTGGCAGTACAGTCTTTAAGTTGGCCTTATTAAAGTCTCCTGCGATTATGTGAACACCGTCAGGGTGAGCTCGCTGCTGTTCGTTTATGGTGTTCAGCAGGAGAGAGAGCGCTGTGTTCACACTGGCGTCAGGTGGAATATACACAGCCGTGACAATCACTACAGTTAGCTCTCTTGGTAGAAAAAAAGGCCGGCATCTTACAGACATGTACTCGAGGTCTGGGGAACAGTGTTTGTCTATAATTGTTCCGTTGTTACACCAATTATCATGCACGTAAATACAGAGCCCTCCCCCTCTGCTCTTACTGGAGTCCTCAGTCCTATCCCAGTGGAGCAGAGTGCGACCTGCTAGCTGCAAGCTAGCATCGGGTATTTCCGGATGAAGCCAGGTTTCAGTGATAATCAAAATACAGCAGTCACGAACATAGTGATTTCCAGCGAGCTGTAATTTCAAGTCATCCATTTTATGTACCAGGGATCTGGCATTGGAGAGATACAGGCTAGGTAGAGGTGGCTTGTGTGGTTGTTTTCTTAGCCTTAGCATAGCACCGGACCTGCGGCCCCGCTTCTGCTTCCTCTCCCTCCTCCTTCTGCGCCGCCTCCTAGACCTGACAACAATCCATGGAGAGCCCGGTGGTCTTGCTATGTCATCTGGGATGTTATGCGTGTAGTGAAAGTCGCTTGAAACAGATATCTGATGTTGGTCACTAATGGCCAAAAGTGTCTGGCGGGTGTACTGGATGTTCGCAGAACCGATGGTGCACAAACAAGCAAGAAAGAAATACAAAAACAAACAAAAAAAAGAGCACTGAAAAGGAGCGCTGTGAGCCACTGCAACCACGCACGCTGCCATCTTCATACTAAAGTCATAGCACACAGAGTGCAGTGAGGTCATGCAAACAGGACTATACAAGAGGTAGAAGTGGTGCAGGATGGATCAGGTCAGATATTTATGACGTTGATGGCACGGGGAAAGAAGCTGCTGTTATGTCTGGTGGTTCTGTTTCTGGTTCGCAGTGCTCTATAGCACCTGCTGGAGGGGAGGAGTTGGGAAAGGTTATGACCAGGGCGAGAAGTCCTTAATGATGTTCTCTGCCCGCTTCCTGGTTCGTGAAATGTACAAATCCTGGAGGCTGGGCAGGTGAGCCCCAACAACCCTTTCTGCTGACCTTACTGTTCACTGCAGTCTGTTCCTGCCCTGTTTTGTGGCTGCTCCAAACCAGACTGTGATGGATGTGCACAGGATGGATTTAGTGACAGTGATGTAGAACTGATTCAGCAGCTCCTGTGACAGACCAGACTTCCTGAGTTGTGGCAGAAAGTACATCCTCTGCTGGGCTTTTTTAAGGATGGAGTTGATGTTGGAGTCCCATTTCAAATCTTATGAGATGGTAGTTCCCAGGAACTTGAAGGTCTCCACAATTGACACAGGACTGCTGGATATTGTGAGGGGGAGCATCGCAGAGGGGTGTCCCCTGAAGTCCATTATCATCTCCACTGTCTTGAGCACGGTTAGCTCCAGATTATTCTGACTGCACCAGAGCACCAACTCTTCAGCCTCCCACCTTTATACAGACTCGTCTCCATCTTGGATGAGGCCTGTGACCGTAGTGTCATCTGCAAATTTCAGGAGTTTTACAGTTGGGTCCATGGAAGTGCAGTCATTGGTGTAAAGGGAGAAGAGCAGTGGGGAGAGGACACATCCTGGAGGAGCACCAGTGCTGATCGACCGCATGCTGGAAGTGACTGCCCCCAGCCTTACTTGATCCACTGACACATGGCAGGTGAGACATTGAGCTGGGATAGTTTGGAGAAGATGATTTCTGGAATTATGGTGTTGAATGCTGAGCTGAACTCTACAAACAGGATTCTTACGTAGCTCCCTGGGGAATCTAAATGTTGCAGGATATAGTGCAGTCCCATGTTGACTGCATCATCCACTGACCTGTTTGCACTGTAAGCAAACTGCAGGGGGTCTAGCAGGTGACTTGTAATGCTCTTCAGGTGGGCCAACACTAGTCACTCAAAGGACTTCATGACCACAGACGTCAGAGTGACAGGCCTGGAGTCATTCAGTCCTGTGATGGAGGGTTTCTTGGGGGCCAGAACGATGGTGGAGTGCTTAAAGCAGGAGGGGACTTGATACAGCTTGATTGGATCTGTTGAAGATCTGTGTAAAGATTGGAGCCAGTTGGTCAGCATAGGCGTTAAGATAGGAGGAGGAGACTCCATCTGGGCCTGCTGCTTTCCTGATTTTCTGACTCTGGAAGAGCCATCTCATGTCCTCTTCACACACTTCGAGTGCAGCCTTAGCATCAGGGGAGGGGGGTTACCAAGGGTGTGATAAGGGCTGTTGTTGATGGGCTGGAGTGGGTCAGGAGGGGTGTTAATGTGTTCTCCTCAAACCTGCAGGAAAAAGCATTCAGGTTGCCAGCCAGGTTTCTGTTTTCCTCAGCAGAGGAATGGTCTCCTGTAGTTGGTGATGTCCTGCAGGCCTCTCCATGCTGATGCAGGGTCATTGTCGCTTCTCTGAGCTGCTCTGATTTCGTTAGTCAGTATGTTTCTGGCCTGATTGTACCAGGCCCTCTCCCCACTTCTGTAGGCATTCTCCTCAGCCTGTCCGAGTTGCCTTAGCCTGGATGTGAACCAAGGTTTATTATTATTGTATTTGCAGTAGGTCTTGGTTGGTACACACATCTTCACAGAAGCTGATATAGGATGTCACAGTGTCTGTCTGTGATTGGGATGGGATGAGATGGACTAAGCAGTGATCAGAGAGCCCCAAAACTGCACGGGGAACAGAGCGATATGCACTCTTTAGAGTTGTGTAGCAGTGATGCAGGATGCTATTCTTCCTGATGGGGGTAATTAATATGCTGTATATATTTTGGTAGTTCCAGGTTTAATTTTGCCCTATAAAGTCCCCAAGAATTACAAAAAGTGCATCTGTGTGTTTTTGTTCCCAGCTGGCTAACTTATCAGCCAGGGTTTGCAGAGCATCACCCACAATGGCCTGGGGTGGGATGTAAACACCAACCAGGATGAAGGAAGAAAAATGGCTTGCAATTTAGGAACAGTAACTCCAAATTCGAGCTGCAGTATTTACTAAGCATTGTGACATCTGTACATCAACTTTCATTTATGGAGAAGCAAATTCCACCACCTCTCTTTTTCCCCGATAGCCCCGCTATGCGATCCACGTGGTATAAGTGAAAACCCAGGTGCAGTAGGCCACTGTCGGGGATTGAATCACTAAACCAGGTTTCAGTGAAACAGAGGGCAGCAGAACATGCAAAGTCCCTGTTCGTCTCGTTGAGAAGAAGCAGCTCATCCATTTTGTTGGGTGGGGAGCGAAGATTCACCAGCAGGATCGATGGAACCGGAGTTCTAAAGCCCTGCATACGGAGTTTCACTGGCGCCCCAGCCCGCTTCCCCCATCTGCGTCTCCTCCGATGAAAATTTCCTGTGTTTGTAAAGTTAGGTGAAAAGTTATCTGGAGTGAACTGCCTGATGTTGAGCAGTTTTTCTCTGGTGTAAGGGATTGGGTTTGAATTGTTCGACGTACAGAGAATAAACAAAAACAAACAAAATGCTGGAGAGTGCAGTGCCGAGGCTGCTGTCCGTGGCGCCATCTTGAATGCATTTGTATAATGTAACTATTCTAGAACTCATCTCATCTCATTATTCTAGAATTGTTTTATTTATTTATTTTTAGCTAAATGCAGTATTAGTCTTAAAAATGTTATTTGCTTTAATTGCAATATCACCAATATAAATTTTATTTTTATTTCAATAGTTCTTCATGGAAAATGTAAATACTGAATTTTTAAAAATTATTTTGAATAGACTCTAAAATGTCTTTGCAATGCAATATTAATTTCTACGATTGTTTAACAGAGCTAAAAATAATTGAGAGACTAAAACATGTTATCTCTCCACTGATTTCCTGTTTATTTTGGATGCTCATTTTGTGTTTGTTCCTAATTTTCTTCGAGACGTTTGTCTTTTATTTATTTTTCAAAATTACAGCAATACTGCAACAACAATAATGTACAGCTTTTTCTGATAATGGATGAAACATTTTAATAATTTAACTAATTTATCTTTATTTTTGTATTTTTTACTTCCTTTCTCTGACTTTCGTGTTGATTATCTATCTAGCTGGCTCCGGCCGGCTCGCCACCCATCAGGTCTGAGACTCCATCTCCCATAATTCCGTGCTTCCACGTAGTGATTACTTCCGGGTTGTGTGGGTCTCTTTGCCTGACCCACCAGCCACCGAGACAGAGAAGGTGAGAGAGGTTTTTTTAAATGTAATATCATATCACGCTGCTCTGTAAATGATTATAGCTCACAGCTGTGGGTTTTAATGAGGAGATTTTACTAAAAACACAAACATTATTATTTCCTGTCTCCGATTAAACTAATAATTATTCACTATTGTCCGGAAATGGAATGGTCGGAGCCACTTCCGGTTTCGGACGCCTTCATGATAAGTGTGTTTTTGTGTCACGCAGAAAAAAAAAATCTGTAAATTCCTAGAAAATAAATTCCTTAAAACATGTACTAAGGTTTTAGTTTAATGTTAAATTAAGACACTCAAAAGTGTGAGTCTGTGTTTAATCATTTCTCCCCAGAGCTGCTGAGTTCTGGACTCTGATTGGTCAGAAGGTGTTGATTAATTCAGACTCAGTCATGGCTTTATTTCTCTTCAGTATGTGCAGTGAGTCAAAGACTCGTGACAAATACATTCGAACTAATAAAAGATCTACATTTAAAAAATATATGATATATATAAAACAAGCATCATATCGCTCATAAGTTTAATATTAATTTTAATAAGGATTATCACAACTGTAACGCTAAATTCAACAGTAATATTCAGAAAACAGCAGTTAATACAAACTGGGGGCCAGGAGACATCCACAAACTGGGGGCCTGGGGACATCCACAAACTGGGGGCCTGGGGACATCCACAAACTGGGGGCCTGGGGACACATCCACAAACTGGTAGCCTGGGGACACATCCACAAACTGGGGGCCTGGGGACACATCCACAAACTGGGGGCCAGGAGACACATCCACAAACTGGGGGCCAGGAGACACATCCACAAACTGGGGGCCAGGAGACACATCCACAAACTGGGGGCCAGGAGACACATCCACAAACTGGGGGCCAGGAGACACATCCAAAAACTGGGGGCCAGGAGACACATCCACAAACTGGGGGCCAGGGGACACATCCACAAACTGGGGGCCAGGAGACACATCCACAAACTGGGGGCCAGGAGACACATCCACAAACTGGGGGCCAGGAGACACATCCACAAACTGGGGGCCAGGGGACACATCCACAAACTGGGGGCCAGGAGACACATCCACAAACTGGGGGCCAGGAGACACATCCACAAACTGGGGGCCAGGGGATACATCCACAAACTGGGGGCCTGGGGACACATCCACAAACTGGGGGCCTGGGGACACATCCACAAACTGGGGGCCAGGAGACACATCCACAAACTGGGGGCCAGGAGACACATCCACAAACTGGGGGCCAGGGGACACATCCACAAACTGGGGGCCAGGGGACACATCCACAAACTGGGGGCCTGGGGACACATCCACAAACTGGGGGCCTGGGGACACATCCACAAACTGGGGGCCAGGGGACACATCCACAAACTGGGGGCCTGGGGACACATCCACAAACTGGGGGCCTGGGGACACATCCACAAACTGGGGGCCTGGGGACACATCCACAAACTGGGGGCCAGGAGACACATCCACAAACTGGGGGCCAGGAGACACATCCACAAACTGGGGGCCAGGGGACACATCCACAAACTGGGGGCCAGGGGACACATCCACAAACTGGGGGCCTGGGGACACATCCACAAACTGGGGGCCTGGGGACACATCCACAAACTGGGGGCCAGGAGACACATCCACAAACTGGGGGCCTGGGGACACATCCACAAACTGGGGGCCTGGGGACACATCCACAAACTGGGGGCCTGGGGACACATCCACAAACTGGGGGCCAGGGGACACATCCACAAACTGGGGGCCTGGGGACACATCCACAAACTGGGGGCCTGGGGACACATCCACAAACTGGGGGCCAGGGGACACATCCACAAACTGGGGGCCAGGGGACACATCCACAAACTGGGGGCCAGGGGACACATCCACAAACTGGGGGCCAGGGGACACATCCACAAACTGGGGGCCTGGGGACACATCCACAAACTGGGGGCCTGGGGACACATCCACAAACTGGGGGCCAGGGGACACATCCACAAACTGGGGGCCTGGGGACACATCCACAAACTGGGGGCCAGGGGACACATCCACAAACTGGGGGCCAGGAAACGGGATAATGCAATAAGGCCGGTTCCTCGCGTCAAGCTGCTACTGTCTGCATCAGAATTGGTTTATAGCCTGACTCAGGCATGTCTGTTTCCTGTAAGCCAAGAAGGCTACGATAAAGCTCATCACGAGCACGACGTAGGCTACCTTTTAAAATAAGGGGTCAGAAGGCGAATCGGGAAGGCTGCGTTATTATTAGCCTAACAGGCCAACGGCAGGCCTGTGTACACGCCTCTCCGTCTCTCTCTCTCTCTCTCTCTCTCTCTCTCTCTCTCTCTCACTGTCTCTGTGTGTGGGTGTGTGAACGCGTGAACGAGAAGAAAGAAAGAGCATTATGAATGAACGGAACGATACACAACGGAATTTTTTTTTTTTCAAAATTGCGAGTCTGATTGTGTGGCAATAGGAATCCATTGTGTGGCGCTGTGCAACACAATGGTCTATGTATGGGAAACCCTGGGTTACCGTGGCGCGGCCTTGGGCTGAGGTGCCCTTGAGCGAGGTACCGAACCCCTGACTGCTCCCCGGACGCTCTGGTGTTGCTGCCCACTGCTCTGGGTGTGTGTGTGTGTGTGTGTGTGTGTGTGTGTGTGTGTGTGTGTGTGTGTGTGTGTGTGTGTGTGTGTGTGTGTTCACTGCTTCAGATGGGTTAAATGCAGAGGATGAATTTCACTGTGCTTGAAGTGTGCATGTGACGAATAAAGGTTTCTTAAATATGTGGTAGATATTTACAACAAACTACAAAAATTATTCTGAATGGAATAAAAAAATCTGAATATTTTGCTCATGTAATTTTTTATATGTTAGGAATTTAATTCTGGTCTAATTCTATTTATTGCAATCGGATTCCAAATACTCTATAAACATTCCAATTCTGTTATGAATCAGAAAAAAAATTATTATAAATCACAGCACTTTTATTTTTGAAAGCACTTCATCTACTTCAACAATGTTACACACAGAGATCGATCCATAACAGTTGTAAATGTCCCTTAATCCCACAGGGTGTCGATAATGGTGGACACCGGTGAAAGTGATCACTATTATCGACGCCTCACGTGATTCTCAAACGCGTGTTTAGATACAAAATGGCGGCTGTCAGATGAAGGAGTCAGAAAAAAAGTAGGTTTCGACGAGGAGATCACGAAATATCGGTGAACTTGATCAGTAAAAACATGTCCGTGAGCTTTCCACCATGATTACCTGCGATGATAACATCCGGGTTTTACTCAGACTGCTGATCGTGCTGAAAAAAATTCCATCTCAGATCATCAGACGACAAGATCAAAGGGTGGGGGTGGGGCCTTCCGGTTGGTTAATTAACCAATAATAACTGTTGTAACTGAAACTCACCTTTGTAAAATTGTTTTTATTGGTAAATCTGAAAAGGTGTTGATAATTATGGACTGTCGATAATTGTAGCTGCTGCTCTACTAGCTATAATAGATAAACATCAAATATATATCATTATATCATGGAGGTCTTATATAAGACATTATATTAAATTTAAAAAATTAAAATGTAACTAAATGCAATTTAACTCTATTGATCACAAAGAGTCAGAAATCAGACTTGGAATCAGAACTGGGTTTATTACCAAGTCCGTTCTCACGTACAAGGATGGGTGGTGCTTGAACAGTAAAGGTGAAATAATTTAAGAGTACGCATAAGTAGTTACATGAATACAATAAAAAATAAGAATCTAAAATATACAAATCTGACAAATAGACTTTTTTAGTGGAATTATGTGTACGGGTTGTTTTGAAGTCCAAGCTGTCCAGCGTGTCCTGGGATGTGCACAAACAGGTCACGGGATGAACATCCATCCATCCATCCATTATGTGTAGCCACTTATCCTGTGCAGGGTCGCAGGCGAGCTGGAGCCTGAAGATGATGTTTTTAATTCTCTCTGGCAGTTGTGCAGGTTTATATTAATGCACTCGTTCTAATACGTTATAGTTTGCGTAGTCACGGCTCATTCACAGGGACTCGCACGGCGTCTGTTTGTATAAATGGATTTTAAAAATGCTTTCTGTAATTTAACATTTCTGGAAGGAGGTAAAGCTGTAGGTAAGTTTTCTGACCTCTTCAGGACGGATCCCTTCATTCCAGTAAAGATCGTCCTCACTGGTAAACTGCTGTGAAATAAGAGCAATAAAACACTGGGGCTTGTGCTGTTACAGGAAAATAATCAACTTCAGAGTGGTAAAAGTAATTCACTTTAAATAGATTCTATAAAACGTGTGACTGAGTGTCACGGTGGTGCTGTGGTTATCACTGTTGCCTCACACCAAGGAGGTTGTGGGTTCGAACCTCACAGTCGACTGGGGTCTTTCTGTGTGGAGCTTGAACATCCAAAAACACCAACTGGTTCCTCTAAATCCCTCAGGGGTGTGTGTGTGTGTGTGATGGTTGTTCGTCTCTGTGTAGCCCTGTGATAGATTAGCGACCCGCCCAGGGTGAACCCCGCCCCTCACCTGAACTTCTGGGATTGGCTCCAGCTTCCCCTGTGATACTGATGGATAAGCGGGACAGATAATAGAAGGACAGACGACATTTGACTCGACTTTTGCATGAATCAGAATTCCTTTATGGTCATTGCACAGAATACAATGAAATTGGTTTGCAGTTCTAACGGTGCGTTGACACAACAAAACAAGAAATAGCAAGCAGAAAATTAATAGGTACAGTGGGGCAAAAACGTATTTAGTCAGCCACCAATTGTGCAAGTTCTCCCACTTAAAAAGATGAGAGAGGCCTGTAGCTTAATTTTCATCATAGGTACACTTCAACTATGAGAGACAGAATGGGGGGAAAGAATCCAGGAAATCACATTGTAGGATTTTTAATGAATTAATTGGTAAATTCCTCGGTAAAATAAGTATTTGGTCACCTACAAACAAGCAAGATTTCTGGCTCTCACAGACCTGTAACAACTTCTTTAAGAGGCTCCTCTGTCCTCCACTCGTTACCTGTATTAATGGCACCTGTTTGAACTCGTTATCAGTATAAAAGACACCTGTCCACAACCTCAAACAGTCACACTCCAAACTCCACTATGGCCAAGACCAAAGAGCTGTCAAAGGACACCAGAAACAAAATTGTAGACCTGCACCAGGCTGGGAAGACTGAATCTGCAATAGGTAAGCAGCTTGGTGTGAAGAAATCAACTGTGGAAGCAATTATTAGAAAATGGAAGACATACAAGACCACTGATAATCTCCCTCGATCTGGGGCTCCACGCAAGATCTCACCCCGTGGGGTCAAAATGATCACAAGAACGGTGAGCAAAAATCCCAGAACCACACGGGGGGACCTAGTGAATGACCTGCAGAGAGCTGGGACCAAAGTAACAAAGGCTACCATCAGTAACACACTACGCCGCCAGGGACTCAAATCCTGCAGTGCCAGACGTGTCCCCCTGCTTAAGCCAGTACATGTCCAGGCCCGTCTGAAGTTTGCTAGAGAGCATTTGGATGATCCAGAAGAGGATTGGGAGAATGTCATATGGTCAGATGAAACCAAAATAGAACTTTTTGATAAAAACTCAACTGGTCGTGTTTGGAGGAGAAAGAATGCTGAGTTGCATCCAAAGAACACCATACCTACTGTGAAGCATGGGGGTGGAAACATCATGCTTTGGGGCTGTTTTTCTGCAAAGGGACCAGAACGACTGATCCGTGTAAAGGAAAGAATGAATGGGGCCATGTATCGTGAGATTTTGAGTGAAAACCTCCTTCCATCAGCAAGGGCATTGAAGATGAAACGTGGCTGGCTCTTTCAGCATGACAATGATCCCAAACACACCGCCCGGGCAACGAAGGAGTGGCTTCGTAAGAAGCATTTCAAGGTCCTGGAGTGGCCTAGCCAGTCTCCAGATCTCAACCCCATAGAAAATCTTTGGAGGGAGTTGAAAGTCGGTGTTGCCCAGCGACAGCCCCAAAACATCACTGCTCTAGAGGAGATCTGCATGGAGGAATGGGCCAAAATACCAGCAACAGTGTGTGAAAACCTTGTGAAGACTTACAGAAAACGTTTGACCTCTGTCATTGCCAACAAAGGGTATATAACAAAGTATTGAGATGAACTTTTGTTATTGACCAAATACTTATTTTCCACCATAATTTGCAAATCAATTCTTTAAAAATCAGACAATGTGATTTCCTGGATTTTTTTTTCTCATATTGTCTCTCATAGTTGAAGTGTACCTATGATGAAAATTACAGGCCTTGCTCATATTTTTAAGTGGGAGAACTTGCACAATTGGTGACTGACTAAATACTTTTTGCCCCGCTGTAAATATTAACAAAAAAAACATGAGTAAATTTCCTGCATGTTTGTCAAAAGCTCTGTGAGATCTGACGTGTTTCTGTCTTCCTGCGTGGTGCAGTGTGTACAGGTGCTGTGCTGCACTCCTCCTCCTCTCCTCCTCTCCTCTCCTCTCCTCATGCCCCTGCAGGTGACATGGCCCTTCCCACAGTGCCCCCGTCTGGGCTGGAGGATTTCCAGCTCGTTTGTGATGGGCGTGGTGGGATCATACAGCTACCTCTGGACCAGTGAGTTCCTCTTCCTCCACTCCCTCCTCTCCACGTTCACTCTGACTGACTGGCTGCTGTTCTTCTTAAATCACATGACCTTCTGCTCCTCAGAGTATATGAACTGTTTATCAGTGCACAACCAGGACGTTCTGCTGGATCTGGTGGATGAACGGCCTCGGGACACGCCCCTCATCACTGTGTCCAATCATCAGTCTTGCATGGATGACCCACATATCTGGGGTGGGTGGAGTTATGTAGAGGAGTTGTTTAGATGAGTCGGTTAGAGGAGTCATGTGGAGGGAGTCGGGTTAAACGAGTCACTTGGAGGAGTCAGGTCGAGAGTTTGTGTAAACGAGTGAAGTGGACGAGTGTCTGAGAGAAAAAAAACAGATGTATCTCAGATATATTGCAGTTTATTGATGCCCAGAACATCAAACTTTTACAAGGAGCTTTATACACTTCAGTTGAAAAAATACAGTACCATAGTTTATCAATAAAACAACATTTTATTAATAAAACTTAGTTTTCATAATGGATAAAAATATATTATATTGAATTTTGAATGGCCACACTGGACTCAAGTCATCATGAAAATTACACACGAAAAAAGGTACATAAAGACTTAAAGCTAGACGGCCTTTCGATTTCATAAAACCGGTGAAATTTAGCTCCGTCTGAAATGTGGTGATTGTGATATCTGTTTATTTCTGTAATATCTCACAAAATATCAGGCCATTCTGTGGCTGGGAAGTTATTTAATTTGAGGGGATTAAAGCAAATAATGTGCATGAAATCGCTCGCTTGGCGCAGTCAAGCAGACAGAGGAAGTCCGTGTGCGCATGCGCAGGTTTACCTTCTTCTTCTTCTTTTGGGTTTTACGGCAGCTGGCATCCACAGTGTTGCATTACTGCCATCTACAGGTTTCCCTTTGAGCGTGCACTGACAGTTCCATCATTCTGTCGCTAAACGAACAGCTGATCACACCGAGGTGCTCGCTGAGCGCCCATATTTGCGTTTCCTTTCCTTCGTATAGAACATAACATCTTTTCTTCTCGCTTTCTTTCCGTTACTGTAGTCGCTCTTTCATGTTTCATTCGCACACTCACGTCCTCCATTTTTCTCTCCCATTTCAAATTTGTATCCCACAATGCCTTGCGTGAACGGGGAAAGCCCACCACGTGATGCACGACGTAGTATCTTGAATTGGGTCATGGGGAAGCAGGAAAAAATAGCGGAGAATTTAGGGCCACGTGGAGATAAACTCATTAATTGTTCTATTTTTTTTAAAAATAGTAAAATTGGAAGTCTGTGATTCGAATTCAGTAGCTTTCAGTCACTAAACAAAAATAATTGGGTGTCGGGAAAATTCTTTTTATGACCCACACTTGAAAAATCTGAAAGGCAGTCTATGTTTAATTTTGAAATGAATAATCTGATGTATGGATTTCGGTTAATGACTTTTTTCCCCAGTAAATAAGGATTAGTGTATATTATTGGTAACACATTCCTGTAAACGCACCAGAAAAGGACACATCGTCCGTATACAGTACAAAACATACACAGACATGTAAATCGGTTAAATATAGAAAATAATTAAAAGGAACTCCGTTGTTTTATTTTTCTCTCAGGGGTGTTGAAATTTCAGCAGCTGTGGAACTGGAAGAAAATGAGATGGTGAGTAAAGAGTGTGGGAAATGCTGCGTATTATAATTAACACCACCATCACAATAATGTGTGTATTGTGTGTGTTTTCCTGCTCAGGACCCCGGCAGCGTCTGATATTTGCTTCACGAGGGAATTCCACTCTCGTTTTTTCAGCAGAGGGAAGTGTGTACCTGTGGTTCGAGGTATATTTGTAAATGGTGGTTTGAAGATACACTTATTATACTTGTTTAAAGGTGCAGTATGTAATGTTTGAACATGTAGTTTTACTGATCTGCTTTTTTAAAGCTGCAGTATGCAATGTTTGATGGTGTTTCTATATGTATATACTGTTTTTAAAGGTGCAGTATGTAAGCTCTGAAAGCATTTCTAAACTTGTAATCACAATTTCATTTAAAAGATGGATATGATTTAGAATAATTTGAGATGTAATGCAGTGGCTCTCACTAGTTTCTTCATTCCAAGCCCGTGCTTACATTTATCCAGCCCAGAAATTAGCTCCACCCCCAGCAGGAATATCACTGCTCAAGCCTTTCTTTTAAAAATGACTCTTACTGGGTGAGGGGTGGGCTTATAGTGGCTATAATGGTTGTTGTGGTAATTGTGTAGGATGAAGTGCTTGTTAATATTTGTAGCAGCATTAGAGGCTAAATGTTACACATGGCTGCTTTAAGTGAGGAGGCGGTCGTCTGGCTCTGCCGTGATGTTTAGGTGATGGAGTGTACCAGAGAGGAATGGACTTCCTGGTAGAGAAACTCAATCAGGGCGACTGGGTGCACATATTTCCAGAAGGTGAGAGGATTCGGAGCATCACATCGACAACACGCACACAACTCTTTCTCAGTTTTGGGTTTAAGAAAAAAAACCACACACGCTTTGTGTTTTTCAGGGAAGGTGAACATGACGGAGGAGTTTATCAGGTTAAAATGGGGTGAGTCGTGTTTCACGTCGTGTTTCTCTTCACCTTTTATTTTTACATTCAGAGAAAATGACTGATGTGTTGAATGTCCTGCAGGAATCGGGCGTTTAATCGCTGAATGTTCACTTCATCCTGTTATCTTACCGCTGTGGCACGTCGGTGAGTCTCGCTATAATTATTAATTCTTTAATGAACGTGTCAGACATTTTATCCGAGTGAGTTTGTGTTGCCACTGACGTTACAGCAGCGATAAACACTCATTCCCTCACCAGACTCTCTCTCTCTCTCTCTCTCTCTCTCTCTCTGTCTCTCTCTCTCTCAAAGTTAATCAGACGAAATAAACGCAGCTTCTTCCATCGTGTTCCTGAGAAACTGGAAAGAAATGATAATGAAAAGTGTCTCTGAATTTCTAAAGTCACTTTCCACAGGTTTATTTTCATCTTTCCAGAATATGTTTCATCATAAAGTAGAAAACAGCAACTTGTAGTTTAAATTATAAATATTATCAGTTTATTTCATCATATTACCATTAGGGGTGAGTGATGTGGTAAAAATGTTATAAATGAAAACCTTATTGTTTACAATAAACAGGAATCACAAAGTGTATCGTGCTTCAGGTAGCAGTGAAAGGGGCGGATTCAGTGAAAGGGGCGGATTCAGTGAAAGGGGCGGATTCAGTGAAAGGGGCGGATTCGGTGAAAGGGGCGGATTCGGTGAAAGGGGCGGATTCGGTGAAAGGGGCGGATTCAGAACAATGGACCTGTCGCACTTTTGCACTTACAGATTTAATGGACTGTTTCTCTAATTAATTTATTACACTTTTTCCTTTGACTCGCCTCATAAAACACCGTACTGGAATATATTTTCACGTCACACAATAATTACACATAATCACAGTGTAATAAATGGGTAATAATTAACAGTTATTCTCCAAATGTGAAGTGAATATCGGTGAATAATAACTGACACGAGGTTGAGGTTTTTATTCCCTGATATTCACTGAGGTGGGTAATTGTTTTAATATAAATACATGGGATTATTTTTTTTTAATTATTTTTAAAATCCTTTATTTCAAACTTCAGAATCTTCATGTAAATGTAATAACTTTGTGGCGCAGACTCGTGTCACTGATCTACACCGAGTCACATGAAATACTTTGTTTTGAAATCGATAAAATAAATCCCGACTCCACCTTCCCATTGAATAGTTTTAGACCAAACTCCGGAGCATCTTTAGTGCTTTTAGGAACAGAGTTTTCTCTCATCTGTAATTCTTTCTCACTTGCGGTGACGGAGCGATCGGACGCCATTTTGCCGAGTCACTCAAGATGATTATTGAGAAACAGTCCGAATCTCTCGACCAATCAGCATGCACGATTTCCTATAATCACCTCCGTATTTATACTATATCGCAATATAAATTTCATATGATCATATGATCCGGCCCTGATGTTGAGTCTGTCCCATAGAATTGTTTTCCTCTATTACCCCTTTTCCACCAAATCAGTTCCAGGGCTGGTTCAGTGCCGGTGCTGGTTCACAACTCGTTCAACTTGCGAGCCAGCTGAGAACCAGTTTGCTTTTCCATAGCTCGCGGTGCTAAGGGGAGCCATGTCATTATGTCACTGTATACGTCAGTTACGTCGCTACGTTTGCATAAACCTTGGCGCGAACATCGAAGCAAAAACAACACAGAAGCAGCAGCAGCAGCAACAACAACAACAACAACAATAATAATAATGGATGACTTCGCGTTTGTACAGCTGCTGCTTCTCGGCACTTAAAAATGGCGATCTTTCATGGTCTTGTTATTGTTGTTGGTCTTAACAACTCCACCCCCCCCCACTGACGTAAGTGGTTCTTTCCTCTGGCCCAGCAGAGAGTTGGTGCTAGCCTGGAACCGTTTTTTCTGGCCCCAGAGCCAGTTCTTTGTCAGTGGAAACAGAAAACCTGGTTCCAAACTAAGCACTGGCCCCGAACCAGCCCTGGAACTGCTTTGGTGGAAAAGGGGCATCAGGTGTGTTTACAATCTTGATGTCTCTTTTTCTTTGTGCAGGTCTGAATGATGTTCTTCCTAATAAAACGCCATACATTCCTCGAGCAGGAAAGGTGAGCGCCGAGCTCACACTCACCTCTCCATAATCCCTCTGAGTAATCACTCACTCACTCACTCACTCACTCAGTGTGTAAATGTGATTTAATTACAGAGAGTAACTGTGTTAGTTGGAAAACCTTTTACAGTGAAGCACATAGTAGAAGCTCTGAGAGCGGAAAATAAATGTCCGGTAAGATCATCACCGTCACCAACCATCATCCACAACAGTCATCATCACCACCACCACCATCACCAACCATCACCCACCATCACCCACAAGTCATCACCATCATCATCACCAACCATCACCCACAACAGTCATCACCACCACTAGAGTTGAGCCGGATACTCGGCTGAAATGAGTATCCGGTACAGATAAAGCACTTTTGCCGAGTACGAGTATTATACGAGTAATACGAGTCGATATCTGTGCTCGGACTGAATGAAAATCCTCACACAGCGTCACAGCGCCCCTCCCCTACACACACCGCTCTGCTCACTCACACAGAGAACAGCGCTCTGTCTCTCCCTCAGTCACTCAGGTGACGTTTCGGGTTTCTTCAGCTTCAAGTTTATTTTTATTTCTGTTTGTACTTATAACCAGTAGAGTTCTGGTAAACGTGGGTTTGTTCAGACGTGGTGCTTGGTAGAAAGCGACTCGCGTTGCGTCTCTGCCTGTTAGAGATTTTTTTTCTTTTTTTAACCGTCGGTTAAAAACAGTTTTTTTGACTTCACGCATTGAGTGTCTGACACTTTCTTGCTGTAATTCATGTAAAAATAAAGGTAGTAGTGGTATAAGTATTACAAATTAAGCTACACAATCTCTCTCTCTCTCCCTGCCGGTCGTCAGAGTTTTTTTTTTTTAAACCGTCAGTTGGCCCTAACCAGTTTTATTTTACTTCACGCACTGAGTGTCTGACACTTTCTAGGTAGTAGTGGTATAAATAATATTACAAATTAAGCTACACACACACACACACACACACACACACACACACATGATCAGTGATACAGAATAATGAGTGATATAGAGAGTACTTCAGCTGACACTGACCCACCAGTCAGAGTTTGCTTAACCTTGCAGGACAGTGAGGGTCAAATCAGTGACGACGAAAACAGTGGCAGTAACACCCACCTTTCCCCACTGAGACCAATATTGCATCTGGTGATGGAGGTCCTCCTCCACCAAAGACCAAGAGGACTTCTGCAGTATGGGACTCTTTCACTGTTTCTGAAAATGAGCCCTCCAAAGCCGTTTGCAAGCTTTGCAAGTCCAAGCTAAGCAGAGGCAGAGATGCAAAACATTACAACACAACATCTCTACATAACCATCTGCTATATGCCCATCACATTAGAAAGCCCACTGTATCGGCCACCTCCTCCTCCTCCTCTCCTCTTCCTTCTCGGGTCACTGGTGTTCAGCTGGGTGCTGCTAAGGGCTCACATTCATCTTCCTCTTCACCAATACTCACTGCATTTGCAGCAAACCATCCCCGGTCAAAACAAATTATAGAGATGATTGGTAAAATGATCTGCACTGATCTTGAACCTCTCTCTGTGGTGGAGAGGAGAGGCTTCAAGACACTTGTTGGCTTTTTAGAGCCCAAGTATAAGATCCCATCGAGGCACTATTTCAGTCGAACTGTAGTGCCTGAGCTGTATGAAGCAATGAGAGGGGAGTTGGTCCAGTCACTTAAGGCAGCTGAAGGAGGTGTCATCAACCTCACTACAGATCTCTGGACCAGCAATCACAACGCACATGCATATCTCTGTCTTACTGGGCACTGGTGTGAACGTGTAGGGGAAGCTTCAGTACAGAGGAAAGCAGGGCTGCTAAATGTTGGTGTGCTGGACATTGAGCACACATCAGGAAGAGTCTGTTGGTCAGTCTGTCACAATACGGTTTGTTGTTTCAGATAATGCAGCCAACATGGTGAAAGCTTTGACTGAATATGGGCACATCCATTGCATGTCCCATACACTTCACTTGGTGGTGATCAAAGCACTGGAGAAGGACAGGGTTGTGACATCCCTTCTCTCCAAAGCCAGGATCATATCTGGCCATGTTCATTGCTCAAGCAAAGCCAGAAACAGACTACATGAGCTGCAAACACAGTTGAACCTCCCCCAGCACACACTCATAACAGATATAAAAACAAGGTGGAACTATACGTTCTACATGCTCCAGCGGCTGGTGGAGCAGCACAGGGCTGTGCAGATTATGACACAGGAGTCTAACATGGGTAGAGCTCCAACAGTCATCTATCCAAATGAGTGGAGGTTAGCATCAGACATGCTCACTGTTCTTAGTCCTTTTGAGGAGGTCACACGGGCGCTCTCAAAACACAGCGCCTCCATCTCTGAGGTCATCCCCCTCCTGCATGGCCTGTGCTCCATCATCAGGTCACTGCATGTGGGAGGTCTTGCAGCTGGTGAGGAATCGGAGGATGAATCTGATCAGTTCATGGCTGGTGATGATGATCAGGATGCCGCAGTGGGGCTGGGCCAAGATGTTGCGGCTGAGTCCAGGGAAAAGTCAGGCACAGCAGCAAGGAGACTGGCAGCCAATCTGAGCAAAGAACTAGAATGGCATTTCGAGCCAATTTTTGCAAACTCCACATTTCTGCTTGCCACTCTCCTTGACCCCAGATATAAGGCCAGCTGTTTTCCAAACAATGTTGATGTGGAGGCACTGAAGAGGACATTACTCCTCAGGATGGAGCTCTGTGACCCTGTGGCTACACCTGCAAGAAACACAGAAGAGACACCTGCCACCAGCAGCACTTCAGTCTTGTCTTTCCTGCAGAAAAAGAAATCGGCTATTCCAATGAGGACACATTTACCGTCAGGTGATGTGGAAGCCTACCTGGCAGATGGGGACATCAGCCTTACCGATGACCCAGTGAAATACTGGTCAGGCAAGCTTCAGTGCTGGCCCAATCTTACAGGCTTTGCACTGCAGCTTCTCAGTTGTCCACTTACAAGTGTCCAGTCTGAGCATGTTTTTAGCACAGCTGGAAATGTGGTCAGTCCACAGCGTGCAAACTTAGACCCTAGCCATATGGAACAACTGGTCTTCATTAAAGTCAATGCAGATCTGAAAAACAGCATCGGACTATTTGATCCGTAGAACACAGTCCCCCCCCTGCCCCCCCCCCCCCCCCCTCTCTCTCTCTCTCTCTCTCTTACTCACTCACTCACTCACACACACACACACACACACACACACACACACACACACCTGGTGTGGAAATAAAAAAAAATAAAGAACCAAAAAAAAATCACACTGATCATAAAAAAAATTGGAAGTTAAAAAAAGAAAGTTATGTTGAGTATGAAAACTCTTGTTCATTACATTTCATTTCATAATTGCAACCGCATGTGTTTGTATTCATTGTTGTAAAACTTGTTCTGTAAATAGTTCGTTTGCTATCGTGATCAAAACCAGTGATCTGAAGCTCAATGCTGATGCTGTCCTGTAAATAGTTTTCTAATCAGCAATAAATATAACAATTTCTGATCAACCCATATCAATTGCATGCTTAAAATAACATACTGGTTAAAGCCCTGCCCGTTTCAAGACAACCAGACCCACTTCCGGGTTAAATCCCGCCCACTCCCGGGTTAGTCCTGCCCACTCCGAGTACGGATACAGATAATTCATATGGTTAACAGATACAGATAATGCTGTACTCACTCATCCCTAACCACCACTCCCACTGCAACCTTTGCACAGTGAAGTTCAATACCCTTATTAGTCTTTAGTGTTTACAATGCTTATCACAGTGTTTATTTCTATCTATCTATCTATCTATCTATCTATCTATCTATCTATCTATCTATCTATCTATCTATCTATCTATCTATCTATCTATCTGTTAATTAATTAACATATTGCTACCTCTAAACACACACTCAGACCTTCTGTTCATTAACAGTGATGGGTCCTGGTTGGCACTGGACTGTCTGTCTATGCTAGTTTTTTTTTTTTTGCACTGTCCTTGGTGTCTGCACTTTATGTTGTTTGTGTCGTTTATTGTCTGCAGTGTTGCATGGCTGCACTCTTGCACTTTGTGTCTTGTAGATTGTAGTCCTGTGATGTTTAATGCAGCATCATGGTCCTGGAGAAACATTGTTTTGTTTAACTGTGTACTGTATCAACTGTATATGGTTCAAATGATGATTAAAAAAAGCCTTGACCCCAACCATCACCACCATCCCCAACCGTCACCACCATCCCCAACCATCCTCAACCGTCACCACCATCCCCAACCGTCACCACCATCCCCAATCACCATCACCACCATCCCGAACCATCACCACCATCCCCAACCATCCCCAACCGTCACCACCATCCCCAACCGTCACCACCATCCCCAACCGTCACCACCATCCCCAACTATCATCACCACCATCCTGAACCATCACCACCATCCCCAACTGTCACCACCATCCCCAACCATCCCCAACCGTCATCACCATCCCCAACCATCACCATTGTCATCACCAACCATCATCACCATCATCATCACAATCACCAACCATCATCAATCACCATCCATCATCACCATCATCACAATAACCAACCATCACCATCGTAATCACCAACCATCATCACCGACCATCATCATCATCACAATCACCAACCATCATCATCACAATCACCAACCATCATCACCACCATCCCCAACCATCACCATCATCATAATCATCATCATCCCCAACCATCACCATCATCATCACTATCCCCATCATCCCAACCATCATCACCATCCCCAACCATCTTCACCATCCCCATCATCTCCAACCATCATCCCCAACCATCATCACGATCACCATCCCCAACCATCACCATCACCAACCATAACTACCGTCATCACCATCCGCAACCATTAGGGCTGGTATGGTTCACAAAATCTACGGTTCGGTTCGTATCACGGTTTTAGGGTCACGGTTTTCTGTTCGGTATGGTTCTTGTTATTTTTTCTTTTAATCTTTAAAAGTCCAGAAATATACTTCAGCATATGACATATAGCTTAATTATCCACAATTTGGAAGACAGACCATCACTGAGGAAAGCTAGGTGAGATTTTGATACAGCAAGAGGGAAGACATTAATGATTTCAACATGCTTTTCATTTATTTGGCAAAAAAGGAGAATGTGTATCGCCATTTACAGGAACTTATGTGCCTTTTTAGCATTTATCAAACTGCCAACTATAGTGTAGCTCTTACAAAAACTGTATCCCTTAAAAGAAACAGAGAGGAATTCTCAGCTCAGGCTTTTGAATAGCCCAAGTCAGAATATGTGAAACATAATTGCCTATAATGAGGCCATACACAAAACAAACAAGCTCAACACAAAAACAGCATTCCCTGAGAGTGACACCTGAGAGTGAGAGACATGTTTTCACTTGAAATTAAAGTGCAGTATTTGGAAACTATGGCTGGATTTCTTATCTAAACTTAAAGTGCCACTGTAATATTTTAAATATTAAAAACAAAAGCGCTGGCTATCAATATAAAATATTGCATAAAAATTAAACACACTGCACTTTAAAAACGACACTCCTCTGTTCACTTTATTTTCATATTCTTCTGCAAGAAAATCAGTTTGTCCACATTTTCTGCCAAGAGGCAAGACCTGCTTGCAGTGACTCTGTCCCCTGCCGTTGAGAAAACACGTTCACTTGGCACAGATGTACCTGGGACCGCTAGGTTACGTTGTGCCAACTTAGCAATGTGAGGATACTTCTGCTCATTGTTCTCCCACCATGTGAGTGAGTCTTCATCCACAGAGATGCAGCCTGTGGCCTTGTATGAGGTGACCTCTTCACGAATGATGTCTGGTAAAGGCTTTGTGCTCCTTTCCTCTGCTGTAAAAAAAATCTGCAAATACCATTGCCATGGCAGATTTGTTCTGGGGAGGAGAGGTCTCTAATAGCTCCATTCCATAGCCCTGGCTCCGCTCCTGAGGATGAACTGGCCGCTTGGGCTTCACTGAGTTGACCCTGACAGGTATATGACAAAATCGCCATTTTGGAAATGTTAATAACAGCAAGTAGCTCTCGTGGCAGCAAACAATTATTCTCTACTGGGCAGTGGGCAATAGAAAAATATAACAAAGGCACAAATAGATGAAATATGCTTGGCTTAGTCTAAAAAAAACAAAAAAGAAAACCGCAATTATCATTAGCATGAGGATAATTGATGATAAATTACATTTACTTTGGATATACAAAATAAAACCACAATACCTGCTGCTTTTCAATGTCCACAATGTCTGTGGTGAGATCATCGTAGAGTTTCTGAACACAGGCTTCTTCCAGGTAAGGCAGTGACTTGAACCTTGGATCCAGTGCTGTGGCTCTGTGCAGATAATCCTGAGCACTTGGGTCATTGTATCTGGCTTTAAGGTCTTTAGTGATGGCTGCCTTAGCTTCTTTTATGGTGGTACTGTCCTCTGCACTTGATGTCATGGATTTCAGTATCATCTTCTGCAGTGGGATAATCACTGAAACTGAGGGGGATGTTTCTGTGCTCATGAGGGTGGTTACATTCTTCAGAGGTTTGAGAATATCAGTGAGGTCCTCTGCCGGTTTTGTTTCACTGTCAATTAACAAGGCAGTGTCCTTGACTTTCCTCTTCAAATCCTTGTCCATCAGGGCAGAGTAGACGGCAGCCTGTTGCTCCACATAACGTTCTAACATGTCATATGTGGAGTTCCAACGAGTTGTCACGTCGTGTGTTAGTTTGTGAACGGGTAATTTCAGCATGTCCTGCTTGGTTTTCAGGACATGGGCAGCTGTTGTGCTTCGGTGAAAGAAGCTAACCACCTTCCTTACCCTCCCCAGGAGTCGGGATACTTGGTTTATTGAGATTGCACTCTTGGCAGCAAGGTTAACTGTCTGAGCGAAGCACCCAATCTGTGGCCCAAGTCCCGCTGCTAAATCAATAGCATTCACTATATTTTTAGCATTGTCTGTCTGTAGTAACAGGAATTGTGCTGTTGGCCCTCTCCAGTTTCCATTCCGCTACTGCGTCTGTCAGCACTTCAGAGAGATGCTCACTGGTGTGACTTTCGTAAATGGGGCGTTTGCAAAACGCAGCTCCGCATTTCCCACTCTGAAGTTATGTAGTGAGCGGTCACCGTGAGGAAACTTTCAGTGGCCCTGGAGGTCCAGCCATCTGTAGTGAGAGCTACGTGGGCGGTGTGGGACAGTTCTTCAACAATTTCTCCTCGTGTCTCTTCATACAGTTGTGGAATTACAACGGTGCTGAAATATCGGCGGGAGGTAATAATATACCGCGGCTCGAGTACTTTCATCAGATTACAAAATCCTTCACCCTCGATCACGCTGTACAGCAGCATATCTTTTGCTATAAGCATCCCCGATGCTTTAGTTATGGCTATCGCCCTGTCCGACTTATCACTGAGAGGCTGCTTAAACGCTTCGGAGAGTAGAAGGTGTTTCCTAACCGGCTTTCTCCTCCTTACGCTGTCTACTGACACATTGGGGTGATGTCTTTTCAGATGAACTAACATATATTAGAAGTGTTTCCATTAGCATATTGAATGCATTTTGCACAATGCTTGCACACAGTCGCGGTTCTATCTATTGTTTTATTTCCGCTGTCATCATAGGTAATATGAAATCCAAAATGTTCCCACACACCAGACTTCAGTGACGCTGGCGCATCCTCTGTCTCCGGACAGCCTTCTATTTCTCTCCCACTTGCCAGTTCTACAGGTGATGTGACTTGCAGCAATCCACACTCCAAACCTCTTCTTTCGCCAGAAGGGAAACACACTGAGATCACATACAGGCACAAGGCCACATTGCGCATGCCGCGCATGAACCGTCGAACCGTGCGACGCACACACGTTCCGAACCGAGACAAGCGAACCGAACGGTTCGGGTATTTTTTCATGAACCGTACCACCACTACCAACCATCACCATCGTCATAATAATCACCAACCATCATCACCATCCCCAACCATCATCATCACAATCACCAACCATCATCCCCATCATCATCAACCATCACTGACCATCATCACCAACCATCACCGACCATCACAACCATCACAACCATCCCCATCATCACCGACCATCACCATCATCCCCACCATCCCCATCATCACTGACCATCACCACCATCACAATCATCACCAACCATTATCCATCATCATTCAAAATCATCATAATCACCATTTTTCTCCTCACTCTGGAATGGAATCTTTTGGCAATTTTAAAGGCCGTGTGTTTTCTGAGCTGCAGGTGGAGATGAGGAAAGCGCTGACGGACTTCATCCAGACTGAGTTCCACACTTTAAAATCACAGGCTGAAGCTCTTCATCAGAGGATTCAGACCAGTCGGTGATCCACACACAGCTGGAGAACCTGCAGGATTACACTGGGGACACACACAGATCAGACTGAAGTGCAGTGAGACTGGACGAGGTGAAATGTGTGTGTAAACGGACCTTCAGAGATGTTCCCAGTGCTCGTCTGATGAACCTCATGGACACAGTAACGTTCTCCGCTGATGTGAAATACGAACCTCATGATCCTGTCCATGAGAGAACATTTTTTATACCAGTTTTAGATTTTTAAAGCAGTGGTTACGTGCGCAGTACCGACTGTCTCTCAAACACCGACTGTCACTTCTACATAGTTTATTAAATTAATTTCTAACCTCTGATTATTTTCTCATTAATAATTTAAAAAGTGGTGTGTGGAGGAACAGCGTCTTTCCATCAGGTCACAAGGACATCATTTTGGTTTTCCCTTTTGGGGGAACCATTAAAGGTTCTCTATAGAATCCTGTAACACAGTGTTTATCAGAAAGGTTTCCTGTTAGAACCGGTTTAGAAGGTAAAGAACCTTTAGTTATCCAGAGAGAGCCTAATGAAGGTAATAATCTACACCTGAATGTTCCCCAGCCATCATCTGAGATACAAAGAACCTGAAAATTACACCTAAATAATATAGAACCCAATAACTGTTCCATGATGAGGTTCTAAGTCAAACTCATTTTTTTTTAGGAAACTAGAACCCAGTTATCTCTTTTTCCCCTTCAGAAAGGGTTCCGTGTAGAACACCTGCAGAAAGCTAAGAATGATTAATTATTACTCGGAACCTTTGAGGAATGCAGAACGTACAACTTAGTGTTTATTAGAAAGGGTTCCAAGTGGAACCCATTTGTTAGAAAGTGAAGGAGTTAATGATCCAGTGAACACTTAAGTAACGTAGAACTCTACAACTGAGTGTTTCTTATCAGAGAAGGTTCCAAGCAGAACACTTTTTAGAAAGCTAATGTCCAGTACTCAGTAAACGGAACCCTGGAGGAACGCAGAACCCCACAGCTGAATGTGTTCCTCAATGAAGGTCCAGAAATCGGAGTTTTCTTCAAGTGGAACCTGTTTTTGAAATCTAAGTAAACTTAATTATCCTCTTAAAGAACCCTTGATGAACTCTCTTCTAAGTGTGTGTGTGTGTGTGTGTGTGTGTGTGTGTTACAGAACCGAAATTAGTGCTCATTATTTTCTAAAACTCCTGACAGGTTCTAGACATTAACATTCAGCTTTATGCCACTTTATAAAAGAGTTCTTTGGATAATCCAGGCTCTGCAGCCTCCAACAAAAGGGTTTGAAACTTTCTGAAAGGGAAACGTTGTGCTGTGGAGTTCGAAACAGAACCTTTAAGGGTTTTTCTAAAATTTTCTAAGTGTGTAAGTTTGGAAGTTGTTTATGTAAATTAAATAAAAATGCTGGATTTGTGTTTTTTCCAACAACAAACAGGGAAACAGTTTTATAGTTTTTTTGGTATTGTTTCAGGAATTTATTAATCAGATCACAAGGAAAAATATACACTCATGGCCACTTTATTAAGAACAGCCCCCCAATCCCCCTGCTGTTTGATGCAGTTCTTTAATCAGCCGATCCAAATCAGGAGCTTCAGTTAATGTTCACAATGTTCAAACATCAGAACGGGAAAAACTGTGATCTCACAGTGTGACTTTCTGTCTCTCACTGTGGTGTGGGTGTTGGTGGTTTGAGTCAGATGAGTGTGAGGTTTGAGTATTTCAGAAGCTGCTGATCTCCTCCTGGGGTTTTCACACACAACAGTCTCTAGAGTTTACACAGAATGGTGCGGAAAACAAAAAACACTGAGTGAGTGAGCGACAGGTCTGTGGGTGGAAACAAACGCCTTGTTGATAAGAGAGGGTCAGAGGGAAATGGACAGGAAGGATATAGTAACTCATATCATCACTCCTTACAACCGTGGTGAGCAGAAAAGCATCTCAGCATGCAACAGCAGAACAGAAGAACACATTGGGTTCCACTCCTGCAGCCAAGAACAGGGATCTTAGAACCAACACCATGTTCCTATTAAAGTGGCCGGGGAGTGTATATAAAGTTATGTTTTTTTTCTTTATCCTGGCAGCTGCACTTAAATGTTATTACATATTAATAATCTTTATAAACATTTGTCAGATAATTTTTGGATGTTTTTTCTAACTGATCTGCAGATAATCATCTGATTCTGAGACTCTCTGCAGTCAACCTGGAAAAACAGACAGAAAGCCGACTGATTAAGAGAGAAAAGATGATTAAGCTTTTTTTTTTGCCTGATTTAATTCGTAATGTGGTGAAGCGTGTGTGTTTCTGCGCTGTAACAGTTTACTGTGAGTCAAAATGGAATTATTCCAAATTAATGACTTGAAGCATGATTTAGATTTGAATGAATTAATATACAGGTTGATATGGAGTTATTTCTTTCTCTAAGTTCACTGTAAACTGCCAAAACAGCAGGATGAGACTGTGATTTTTTAGTTTATTTTTTTAAATGAATCCCATATGTTCCAAAATGTCACGGATAAAATCCTCATACAGTATTAAAAACTAAAATAATAATTTATATATATATGCAATGGTCATGTTGGAAAATCAAATTAGGTTAAAAGTAAATGATCATTACAGTAAACAGAACTACAACAGGGCCACTGTAAATAAAATAAAAATAAAAGCTTTTTAGAGTAAAGTTGTAATATTTCAAGAAAAAAAGAATTGTACATTTCAGATTAAATATTTCTTAAATAAAGAGAGACTTTTGTGGCGCATCAGCTCCAGATTATTAATAATATTACAACTTTATAATGAGTGAAAGAGAGTTTTATTTTGTTTCATGCTAAATTTGTAATAACTTTTTGTAAAATTATCTCTGTGGCTCATAAAATTCCACTTTCTGAGTTGTGTTTATGCAGAAATGTTTGTGAGAGAAAAATTCACTCCATATTTCAATAAAGAAATTACTTGAGTATACTGCACAGAGGGGTTAATGGTCACGTGGTCTGTAGTGTCATATTGTGCCCCGGTGCACAAACTGCACCCTTAGGACCCTTTGGTAACTATCGTGTTCGCCTGATTCAAATTCGGACCGATAATACAGTTCATCGTGTTGAAGCTCGAGGACTTTCTAAATAATACTGAGCTATTTAAACACTGAATTATTTAAATACACTTGCATTGCACTGAATGGCGGTGAAATGAAGGAATCAAATTGGCGATTTTTCTAACTATTACACGAAGTTTTTTAAGGTGGTCTTTCGAAAACATAACTCGTTTATCTTTCTTTATACACGTTTACACACGCAAAGAAGGAAAAATATTTCAGATATATCTGGGTTTGGGTTTTGTTTTAAATGACGCCAGCCCCCAGCGGAACAGAAGTGACCGGATATCCGGGGATACAGATATTCGCACTTCATCGTGACAGTGGCACGCGGGTGTGTGACGTCACTGCGAGCCGGTGGTGAAGCTGAACATGGCGGCTGTGAGGAAGCCCGCTGTCCGCTCCTCTGGGATGTTTGTGGTTTTTCTGTTTGGTGTTCTCACGGCTGGAGAATGTGCAGAGCAGGTTCCTCTGCTGATGTGGACCAGTAATGGGTGAAGTGTTGCTTTTGTTCGGATGAGTCTGTGGAGAATGCTGTGAGGAAGTCTCGTGAAGCTGCTGGCTAAACCGTTAGCCCCGTTAGCTCGCTGGTTTATAAAATGTTGACTCTGTGCTCATTTCATGGCGCTTTTTACCTCAGTTCTCTCCATAAACACTAAATATATATTGTTGTTGATGATTATTTAAATGAGTTGTAGTTAATGACCGCTGATGCAGTGCGCATGCGCGCCTGAGGTCGCTGTCCAGTGCTGCAGCGTCTCAGCTCTCTCGATACGGTTTGATCTCGATATCACGGTGGGGAAAAGAATCACGGTTTCACGATACTTTTCATAATTCTCTGACTGTAGCAAGTTATTTGCTACAAATATACGAGCATTATCATTTGTATTATCATGTACCAAATATGATTTTTAAACTTCGTTCCCATCAGGTTTCCCTTGCCATCCCAGAGTGCGCCAGTTGCCGGTCACACCATATCAGGGCGTGAGCTCCAGTCCTACCTGAATACAGCGTTCAGATCTGCACCGCACAACGTCGTGCTGTTCTTTCAGGACAAGGTCAGTGGTGTTCTCACGTCCCACTCACATGGACAGCTGATGAGATGATAGAGAAACTTGGAGCTCACACTTGTGAAGGTTGTCATTTGGGCGTGAAGATCAGGCATCTACATTTCATACCACTGGCTTAAGAGTTACGGTGTGATTCCTCAAAACTCCAGATGATTCCTCCTTCGCTCCTGTGAGCTTCAGCTCGTGACCCGGAAGTTGATGGAAGGCTTTTAATTTCCTGAAGTGCGGAGTGAGTAGAGAGGAGAGTTCTGAATCCAAGAAGCAAGGAAAGGATTTTTTCACAACAGTAGGAGGAGCTTAGATGTTTATGCTGTTGAGTAAACGAGTGGGTGGAGCAATAACCAGTTTTAAATAAAATGCCGTCCTTGGAAAAACACACAACAACCTACACCATCATGTAGAAAGTTTATAAATGAATTTTTACAGTTTAAAATGACAGATGCCGGTATCACAGTCAACTGTGTTGCTTTTCTTCTCTTTTAATCCTGTAGATTAGATTAGATGAGATGATGAGTTTGTGTCTGTCTTTCTCAGTTGAGTGTTGATGACTTCACCAAGTACGCCGGAGTATTTGGGAACAAACAGGGCAGTGCCTTTCCCAATCTGGAGGTGAGTAATAGTCTGTCATCTCTCCTCTCTCTCACACACACACACACACACACACCATACAGTGTAATTCAGGGGTGTAAAACTCAGTTTCAGTAACGCAGAGCAGAAAATCACTTTAGTGACTGATGACACATCAGCAGCTCGTCTTTAACGTGTTAAACACGAAGTAAAATAAATTAAACATTTACACAGCACCTGCACACACTGCCATTCGTTACCAATAAATTATATTCAGCCCCTTGAACTTTCCCACTCCGTGCAACTGAAATCAACTTAAAGTGCTGATGACACGTTTTTGACATCTTTGGCGATGTTTTATAACATAAAAAGTAATTCCCGATGATCCATATATTAATTCACGAAGGCGCCTATTTTACAAGTTATGATAAAAAATGCGGCTATTTGGGCAAATTTGACAGGGCTGCAGCACCCAGGAGACGAAGGAGGAGGAGGAGCTATATGACGTCAGCGAAAGAACCTTCCTCCTAACTTACCAGTTTGTTGATGCGAGAAGTGTTCATTTATCATTATTATTATACATTATTATACATTATTATACATTATTATAATATATAGTTATTATGCCTTCGCGTTGTGTTGCCGGCTTTTGCTCCAAAACCCACAAGGATGGGGTAAGTTTATTCAAGTTTCCCAGAGATCCCGAGCTGCATGCGAAGTGGGTGAAGCAAGTCAGGCGCACTCGTGACAAGTGGGAGCCCTCACCAACATCCGTCCTGTGCTCTGAACACTTCGATTTGGATTGTTTTGACACCCTTCCCAGCTTAAAGGAATCTCTTGGGTGTTCAGTTCAGCACAAACGTGTGTTACTACCATCAGCAGTGCCTACAGTATTCCGGAGGGGGTCTACTAGTAGCTATGCCGGATCCAGCAGTCGCCTGGGACAAGGCGACTCCTCCAAAGACAGTCCTCCTGTCAGAACATGTTGAGAAACGACATAAGATAAAGGTACGTAGAGCTATAGAGTGCTCCGACATGATGCTAAAAATAGTAACCATGCGGTCTGCGCGGCCATCTTGGAAGTGACTCGCTCCAGAGCGCTCATAGAGTACACATCATAGAGTACACATTCATGATAATCATAAATGTAATCATAAAGTCGGCGTGATATCAGTCATGTATTTGCTTGTGAAAGCTTGTTTCTCAAAGCAAACACTGAGGGAAAGCTAACTTAGCCAGACAAGTAGGCTACAGATTGTCATTTTCTTACGCTGATGTAGGTTATCAAATATTTTGCTTCATTCAAGGATAAAACTAAGAAGCCATAAACTAGAAGACGTGCCTGCCAATATTATCCTAAATGTATCACGGATCAGGCATAGTCGTAAGCTTATTATGTTAGCCGTTTGCATGCTCCATTAGGAACTATGTATTCAGTGTAGCATATGGCTTACATGATATAAGCAGTGTTTACACATGCAAGACAACAATACACAATATTAAAATATTGATTCCGTCACATTTTGAACAAATACGGGTTGACCTACCAATCCTAAATCCAACCTTGTGGTGTTCAATGCTGGGCTGTCTGCCTGTCCGCTGTCCATCTCGGGGTCGGAGTCGCTCTCAGATTGCACAGTAACAGGTTCAAACCTGTACGGTTGGATGCACCCGTGTTCGTCATCACTTGATTCTTCCGATCTATCCCACTCACAACACAATTCTAGACTCCCAGAAGAGGAAGAGCTAGAGAGTTCACCGGCGTTTTCATGCTCCATTTCCATTGAGTAGAACAGCCAGCGAACCGCAGCGTGTTCTTCTGCTGACGTCACAACATGGCTGCGAGCCACGGACCCAGTTTTCTTGCGCTGTGCAATTAAAAGTTGGATATTCGCATAACAACAGCTTCTTTTCACTTAATTATAACAGAAATCTAACATGTTTGCCATGTTGTATAGTTTATTTAAGAAATTGCATAGAGTCATGTTCGTGTCATCAGCCCTTTAAAGGTTCTGACTGTAAAGTTGAATTCTGGGTAAAATGTTCTATGTCTATAGCTGTTGGAGTTTCGAGATGTTGCACTGCTACACACACACACACACACACACACACACACACACACACACACACACTGTGTATCCTGTGTGTAAATGTTTTGTTGAGATAAAAAGCGTCCCGCCAAAGCAATTGAGCAACATCATGTGACCACTGTGGGGCGTCTGAGCTACTTTTAACCAAAACAAGTCAGTGTGGGCGAACACGGCGGACTTGACTCTCCCTCCAGCGGAAAAGAAAAGGAAGATATAAAAACGAATCGGCTAGAAAGCACGACAGAAACCAAAAGGTTGTTGTGAAGGAAGGGACAGATCGAGAGCTGGAGTCGACTGAAGGATGAAACGGGTGCGAAATCCGATGATGAATCTGCAGCGTTGGTCTTGGATCGGTGAGTCTGAGTACGGAGTTACACACCTAATGTTCTGATCTTACAGAGAAAGAAACGAGAACACAAAAGCAGGAACAGAGGATATTCGTCTTTTGTTTCACGGATCTGTTCGCGAACGTCAACCACAAATTCCATCCCTGAGGCTCAGAACTCTCCGAGATCGATGCAGAGTCACAATGTTTTCCGCGCGTCGGTGTCTTGGTGTGACACAGTTCCATAGTTACGGTAATTAGTTAAAGCTCCTTGTGTTCAGCTGTTTCCTGTCTCCGTAGTACCGTACTGTTTACCTTAGGAGGGAGGAAAACAGTCCCAAAACGGAGAAAAGCGACCCTCAGGACATCAAAATGATCACATCTCGTACGCAGGATATTGTTTTAGCGAGACAGAGGAAAATGCCATGTACAGTAAACAAATAAAAAAATTCAGATGACTTTGCAGTCAGTAGCTTTAAAGGTCATAGGCAAAGGTTTTCAATTTTATGCACATTTGAAACTTTATATGTTAAAAAACCCTCTGTAATTTTCTTCTGGTCCCAAGAAGTATTGTTAATAAGTAATAATTAAAATAAGTTAGCGCAGATCGCGGCAAATTTCTGTTCGGCGATTTTCGTGACCACTCAGCGCGTGACGTCATGTAAGACAAACAAACCGCTTGAGTTGAGTCCACTTCCGTTTACTTACATTGCCGTTCGGCTTGAGTGCAGACGTGCGTTCGGGAATTTCCAAAGAAAAACCCCCATGCCTTATTGTTGTGCAGTGAACTGTAACAACGGGACCGGTTCAGGAAGAAGCTTTTACCTTTTTCTGAGAGAGGAGAAGAGGCGGAGCGAGAGGATTGGCTTTTTCTGAGAGAGGAGAAGAGGCAGAGTGAGAGGATTGGCTTTTTCTGAAAAAGGAGAAGAGGCGGAGCGAGAGGGTCGGCTTTTTCTGAAAGAGGAGAAGAGGCGGAGCGAGAGGGTTGGCTTTTTCCGAAACAGGAGACGAGGCGGAGCAAGAGGGTTGGCTTTTTCCGGAAGAGGCGGCGCGAGAGGATTGGCTTTTTCTGGAAGAGGAGACGAGGCAGAGAGAGTGGATTGTGTGCATGAAGCCAGAGGATTGGCTTTTTCTGGAAGAGGAGACGAGGCAGAGTGAGAGGGTTGTGCACGTGAAGCCAGAGGGTTGGCTTTTTCTGGAAGAGGAGACGAGGCGGAGAGAGTGGATTGTGTGCGTGAAACAAAATCAAGCAGTCAAAGAAGAAACGGAGCAGCAACGCTCAAGCAAAAAGGAGAAGATTGGAGGTAAATATTTTTACTTTTGCTTGCAATTGACAAGTCAAGAATCCTGTACAATCATTGTGGAAATGAGACAAAGGGATATTTCCTCGCTCAGAGTCGGCTATAAATAGTATAATGCCGCGGATGACAGGCTAATGTGGCCTACCGGTGCACTGTCCAGTAATCGTTCCCTATATCCACTAGGGAGGGCGGTTTAATTATTCTTCAAAGGGGCTCTTATTTAGTATTTGTAGCGATCAGAGCGGGTGGGTAGAGCACAGAAGTACAGCAGGCCAGAACTGAGTTCCAAAAACTCCTTTTTATTTTCAGCTTTTCAGCTTTAAACACTCTCCCAGCCACACACGCACGCACACACACAAGTCTTCTGGTTGGGGAGAGAGCCCCCTTCCTCTGCTCTCTTTCCTTTTATAGGGCGCGGTCACTGGGGAGGACACACAAACACAGGTTAACTAACATCAGGTGCAGTGATTCTGCCACTTACCTTCCCTGACTCCGCCCTCCGTTCACAGGCCGGGCAGCCGTCCGGCCCGTAGCTGACCCCCCCCTTTGACGGGAGAGGAAATCCGCCATGACCATCTGCGCCCCCGGCCTGTGGACCACCTTGAAGTTAAAGGGCTGGAGTGCCAGATACCAACAGGTGATCCGCGCATTGGCATCCTTCATGCGGTGGAGCCACTGGAGAGGCGCGTGGTCCGAGCAGAAGGTGAAAGGGTGTCCCAGTAGGTAGTAGCGGAGGGCGAGGACCGCCCACTTGATGGCCAGGCACTCCTTTTCTATCGTGCTGTAGCGGCCCTCACGCACCGACAGCTTCCTGCTGATGTACAGCACTGGACGATCCTCCCCCTCCACCTCTTGGGACAGAACGGCCCCCAGCCCCCTGTCCGACGCGTCCGTCTGCAACATAAAAGGGAGAGAAAAGTCAGGGGAGTGTAACAGTGGCCCCCCACACAGTGCAGCCTTTACCTCAGAGAAAGCCCGCTGGCATTGCTCCGTCCACTGGACCGGATCTGGTGCCCCCTTTTTAGTGAGATCAGTCAGCGGGTTGCTGACGTCCGAATAATTACGTATAAACCTACGATAGTAGCCAGCCAGCCTCAGGAACTGTCTCACCCCCTTTTTGGTCTTGGGCCTCAGGCAGGCCGCAATCGCTGCTGTCTTATTTATTTGGGGATGCACCTGCCCATTGCCCAAGTGGAAGCCCAGATACCGTACTTCCACCCGCCCAATTGCACGCTTCTTCGGGTTGGCTGTGAGACCCGCTCGCCTCAGCGACCCAAGGACGGCCCTTAGATGTTGTAAATGCCACGGCCAGTCATTACTATAGATTACAATATCGTCCAGGTATGCGGCCGCATAGGTGGCGTGGGGGCGGAGGACCCTATCCATAAGCCGCTGGAACGTAGCAGGTGCCCCAAACAGCCCAAACGGAAGGGTGACAAACTGGTGTAAGCCAAACGGTGTGGAAAAGGCCATTTGCTCTTGGGATAATGGAGTCAAGGGGATCTGCGAATATCCCTTTGTCAAATCCAGTGTCAATTAAAAACGAGCCGTGCCTAGTCGGTCCAGCAACTCGTCAGTACGAGGCATTGGGTACGCATTGAATTTAGACACAGCATTGACTTTTCTATAGTCTACACAGAACCGGACCGACCCGTCGGCCTTGGGGACCAAGACCACCGGGCTGCTCCAGTCACTGTGGGACTCCTCGATGATGCCCATGTCAAGCATGGCCTCGAGTTCTTCCCGAACCACCTTTTTCTTGTGTTCGGGCAGCCTGTAAGGGCGGCTGCGCACTACCACCCCCGGGGGCGTCTCAATGTGGTGTTCTATGAGGCGGGTGCGGCCGGGCAGGGGCGAGAACACGTCCGAAAATTCGTTCTGCAACTGGGCAACCTCCATGAGTTGGGTCGGGGAGAGGTGGTCTCCACAGGGGACCGGAGAGGTAAGCGATGTCATTGTTCCCTTTTGAACCTCCGGCCCCAGCTCTGCCTTCTCCGGAACCAACGACACCAACGCCATGGGGACCTCCTCATTCCAAAGTTTGAGCAGATTGAAGTGGTAAATCTGTAGCGCCCCACCCCTGTCCATTCGCCTCACCTCATAGTCGATGTCCCCGACGAGCCGTGTGACCTCAAAGGGTCCTTGCCACTTGGCGATCAATTTGAAGCTCGACGTGGGCAACAGCACGAGTACTTTATCTCCCGGTGTGAACTCCCTAAGGTGCGTGCCCCTGTTGTACAGGCGGATTTGCCATTCTTGGGCCTGCTGCAAATTCTCCTGGGTTAGGTGTGTGAGTGTGTGGAGTTGCGCGCAGGTCGGTAACGTATTGAATTTCGTTTTTGCTCGTTGAAGGTCCCTCCTCCCAATTTTCTTGCAGTACATCTAGGATGCCGCGCGGCTTACGCCCATATAATAATTCGAACGGGGAGAACCCCGTCGAGGCTTGTGGGACCTCTCGCACTGCGAATAACAGGGGTTCGAGCCATATATCCCAGTTGCGTGCATCCTCACGTGCAAACTTTTTAATTATGTTTTTGAGGGTGCGATTAAACCGTTCGACTAAGCCGTCTGTTTGTGGGTGATAAACGCTGGTGCGGATAGACTTAATTCCCAGTAACCCATACAGTTCGCGCAGTGTGTGTGACAGAAACATAGTGCTTTGATCAGTCAGAATTCCTCTGGGGATTACAACTCGGGAGATGATGTGGAAGAGTGCTTCCGCAATACTACGTGCTGAGATATTGCAAAGAGGCACTGCTTCCGGATATCGCGTTGCATAGTCCATCAGAACTAAAATAAAGCGATACCCTCGTGTTGACCGATCTAATGGTCCGACGAGATCCATCCCAATTCTTTCGAACGGGGTCTCGATTAATGGCAGGGGGCGCAAAGGTGCTTTTGGAATGGCCGCTGGATTTACTAACTGGCATTCGCGGCACGCCGTACACCACCTACGGATATTGCTGCGAATCCCTGGCGAATAGAACCGGGCCATTATTCGGGCTAGTGTCTTATCCTGCCCTAACTGTCCAGCCATGGGATTAAAGTGTGCCGCCTGGAATATATATTCCCAGCAGCTCTTAGGGATCAAAAGGTGTGTGATCTGCGTCACTTGGTATAATCTATCCTTCATAATGGAAAAATAGGGGAAGGACGGGGTGGCGTTTGGCTGGAACGTTTGACCATCGATTACTCTCATTTGGTCAAACGCATGCTGCAGAGTCTCGTCTCGCAACTGCTCTAATGGAAAATCCGTGAGGGATTCCCTGAGAGAGGGAGGAGGAGCCGGCGGCTCCTCACTCTGACATGGTAATGATGTAGACGGCTCTGTGACAGCTGCTCCCGCCAATGCCACACCGGGACCGCCCCCTGCTGAACTATGGCAGGTCCAACTCTTCACTAAATGAGTCATTAATTCCCGAAATCCCGGCCAATCAGTCCCCAAAATTAGCGAGTGGGTAAGGTGAGGATTAACCGCCACCTTTACTCTAAATTTCTCCCCTTGAAATAGAATGTGGACCGACACCAAAGGGTAGTTGTGAACATCCTTGTGCACACACACCACCTTCACCAATTGTGTTCTCCCCAATGCCTCGTCTTGCACCAGGCTTTGGTGGATTGAGGTCTGATCACAGCCGGAGTCCACCAAAGCCTGATACGTATCCCCTTGGATACTCACCGGTATGCGATACGCTCCGGCCCGATCGAGGGCGGTCCCTGGTGCATCGGGGATCCGGACCACCACGCCCACCTCCATCGCCGAGCACTGATGCCGGAGGTGCCCCGGCTCCCTGCAGTGCCAGCAAACCGGCCCGGGCTCTCTCTCTCCACCGGTGTTCCGGACCTCACTCACCTGAGGGGGGGAGAGACAGACACGGAAGTGAGAAACGATAGGGTACCGCTGGTGCGGCGGGCCGGCTGGAGTGGAGCCGGCCCCTGCTTCCGCGGTGGGGGAATGGGACGAGGAACAGAAGGGGAGGGGGAGAGAAAGGAGAGGGGAGAAGAGGAGACATGCTGTCCTGCCGTCGGAACAGCCGCCAAATGGTCCTCCGCCAGCTCGATGGCCTGATCCAGCGACGCCAGGCGATGGCACTGGACCCAGTCCGCTGTTCCTTCGGGAAGTCGGGCGATGAATTGTTCCAGCGCCACCAGATCGACGATTCCCTTGACGTCGTGGTTGTCAGTGCTCAGCCACCGCCGGCAGGCGTCCCGGAGTTGCTGGCCAAACGCGAACGGCTGGCCGAATTCCTCCAGGCGCAGAGCGCGGAAGCGCTGTCGTTGTTGCTCTGGGGTGCGCCCCACACGCTGGAGGACTGCCCGGCGGAGGTCGGCGTAGGCCAGCCAGCTGTCGGCGGGGAGCTGTAGCGCGGCCAGCTGCGCCTCGCCCGTTAGCAGGGGGAGGAGGCACGCCGCACGCTCTTCCACCGGCTAGCCCCAGGCCTCTGCTGCCTGCTCAAAGAGCATGAGGAAGGCCTCGGGGTCATTGTGCGGGCCCATCTTCGTTAGGGTGAGGTGGGGAGGGCCCGTGGAGGTGGTGGACCCCGCCGACGCGAGTAGGTGCTGGAATGCCTGGCGATCTTCCTGCTGCGCCAGCACCAGGGCCTCAAACCTTTGCTCCTGCTCCTTCCGGAGGGCGACCAGCACCTGGTGCTGGCTCTGTTGGGCCATGGCGAGGGCATGGATCAGGTCCTGGAAGGGGGAGGACTCCATGGGGCTGTTCTCCTCGGTGCTCCGATCCCGGGTTTCGGCACCACTGTAGCGATCAGAGCGGGTGGGTGGAGCACAGAAGTACAGCAGGCCAGAACTGAGTTCCAAAAACTCTCTTTTTTTTATTTTCAGCTTTTCAGCTTTAAACACTCTCCCAGCCACACACGCACGCGCACACACACACACACACACACACACACAAGTCTTCTGGTTGGGGAGAGAGCCTCCTTCCTCTGCTCTCTCTCTCCTTTTATAGGGCGCGGTCACTGGGGAGAACACACAAACACAGGTTAACTAACATCAGGTGCAGTGATTGTCACTTACCTTCCCTGACTCCGCCCTCTGTTCACAGACCAACGCTTGACCACGTCCCCGCTGCCACAGTATTACGACGAAAGTAGGAATTTATCATAACTACCAGGATAGATTGTTTGGGGGCGAGTCTTGTTGAGGTCCGGGGTCACTGCGATTAGAGTCGGCTGAGTCACTGTCCGATTCCGAGGCCGCACGGTCAAACCAGTGAGCCACATTCACCGACTGCTTCGCAACAGCCATAGGTTCATACATATACGGTTTCACCTCTCAATATTCAATTTGGAGAGTTCCTACTTCAAAATCACTCTCGCTTTCAGACATTTTACACAACCTCTCACGACCAAAGTCCGTACACGTGCGCTCGGTTTGCAGGTAAACACAGAGCTGCTCCCGGTCTGTTTGCCTTGAATAATGTCACGACGACGCCCCCTGGCAGTGAAAGTGCGCATAAGTGAGATGTAAGCAAACCTTTGGAAATTGGGCAAAACAGTATATTTTAACCGTTTTATTCAATTTTAGGCTGCAAATTAGACACCAGGAAGATTGAATTCACTTTTTGGGACGTTCTTCTAAACAATAAAGTTGATATTCTACGTTTCACCTCCGACCCTTGCCTATGACCTTTAATTGAGATTGTGAAGAATCAAAGCCCTGAGATTATTGCTCTACTTCGCTCCCTCATGGAAAAACAGTAATTACAGTCCTTCAGTGTAATTACAGTCTACAAGACGATTTTAATTTGGATTATAAATTAATTTGGCTGGGTGGGTTAGAATACCCCCTCCCCTCTCACCTCCTCCAAGTCTAAAGTCTGAAACTCTCTCTCCTGAGGTTTTCCTGAAGCTCCTGTTTCTGTACACAGTGCAGCTTTAAGCCATCAGGAGCAGGACAGTAAACGCCACAGTAAAGCTCATCCCCTACCGGAGTTCTGGCTCTGATCAATGTGTTGTTTTTGCTTTGCAGTCGACTCTGCAGTCCTCCTCGTCTCTGCTCCTGCCCTCAGTGTTGTCGTCGGCCAGCGCCTCGCTCCCCACGCTGCTGCAGGACGAGCTGAACGCGGCGCCGCTCTACATGGACCCGGATACGCTCGCTCAGCTGAGGCTCAACGCCTCTGTCCCCGCGCTGCTCGTCTTCAGCCTCCCCTACAGCTCCTCTGGGTGAGAGCAGCACCTGACTCCACACTGTAGATCACACTTCACTACACACTTAATATCTCTGAGAGTAACCATAACAACCATCTCTCTCTCTCTCTCTCTCTCTCTCTCTCTCTCTCAGAGCTGATATGATGTCTGTTAAAGAGGTACTCAGTGGGAACGGTGAGTCTCACACACACACACACACACACACACACACACACACACACACTAATATGGACTGAAATGTACAAACTCATTTGTTCTCCCTGTTTCAGATGAGGTGATTGGTCAGGTGCTGAGGATTATGGGTAGTCAATCTGTCCCTTTCACAGCCGTGTACACCGCTGTCCGTCCCTCACGGGTAAGAACAAGTGATGGACCGTTTTCCTGAACATCTCCAAACATCTCACACACAGGTTCACACAAGTTAAATAAGTATTTAAAGACTTTTATTGTCTTTTCTTTACTACTTTCACGCAGTGCGGTGTGTCGTGGCTCAGTGTGTAGAGTACCATAAATTTAACAGCGTACAGGGACGAAACCTACGCTTTATTTATTCCACGTGTTTATAGAGGATAATTTGTGAGTAAGTGATTTCACTTTAGACATGGTGTAAGTGTGAGAGGGGATCTGTGTATCGCAGTCTTGCTGTTAAAAATAATGAAGAAACGATAGCTTTTTAAAAAATGTTTGTTTAATAGCGATCACTAAAATGTATTTTATAAACTTTTATATTATTATTTTATATTATTATAGTGAGCTATTTTATATTGATTTTAAAAAAAGATTATTACTACTATTATTGTTGTATAATAATATTTTCATAGCTGCCAACTACTACGAATAAATCGTATTTATTACGATTTGTCGTTTTGATTACGAAAATACGAATTTACTACAATAAAATACGATTTTGCCAATTTTCATGGGTCATTTTCAAAGTCTATCACCGGTGGGATTCGTATTTGATAAAACACCGCTTCGTTCCAAGCGGCAGATACTACGCCAAATTTCATTGGCTGAGAGAACCAGCAATAGCCAATCAATGATGCTATTAGATCATCCATGGCACGCAACAGTGTTGCCAGATTGGGCGGCTTCCTGCCCAACTGGGCGGTTTCAAGTGCATTTTTAGCGGGTTTTGAACATATTTTGGGCTGGAAAACATCAGCAATATCTGGCAACACTGGCACGATCGTCTGGCCTTTGTTCACGAAGTTTCTGAACAAAGCATGGCGTTTCAAGCTTTTGTTATGAAGAAGTAGCGTAGTACTAATCTCTAAAGAAAGCATGGCTAAGGGGAAGGACCAGTGCTTCAAGGACTCGTACCGAGAGGAGTTTCCCTTCATTTCTAAGTCAAGTAAGGGCGATCACTATGCGTTTTGTGCTCCATGTCGGCGAGACATTTCTATCAGTCATGGCGGGCGTTCTGATATCGTAACACGTGTGAAAACCTCCCTTCACAAGGAAAGCATGGACAATATTTCAAAGACTGCAAAACTAACGAAATGGGTGGCCACTTCGAATGAATGATTTGTAGTCATGTGAAGAAGCAAGTTGAAATTGACACTTTTTTGAGCTGTTTCACTTAGTATTTTTAGCTAATTTGCTTTGGGCTCAGCTTGTTTTTTATCTTTGAAGTGCCATATTCATTGCCAATTTTCACATTTTGTTGTATATTTAATTTTGATGACAAAGTTCATAATATTTTTTTTGTATCAACTTTCATTGATGTAATATATTCTTAATTCATTTTTGTTTGTGACTAATGAATGAATGGTGTTAGATATTGCCAAGTTTATGTGGTGCAATAACATCAACTGTTGACTGAGTAAGCTCTAGTCTATTTCTCTAATGTGTACTTTGTCAAAAGTTATATGTGCCAATTGCATTGTTTGAAGTTTTTGCCTGATTCACTGACTATTTTCATACATTGTTGAAAAGAACTTTGCAAATTAATGTAAGATGATAGTTTAGTTTGTAGAATAAATTTTGTCAAGCTATTTTGTTTTAGTGTGATTTTTCAGGGTAGTTTTGCTAGAAAGCTTTGCCCCCCCGACCCCCCACCAAGACTCGGTACCCAACCTTGTATTACTATTTACAATTTCGGAATGTTGGCAGCTATGTATTTTCTATTTATTTATTTTAACTATTTACTTATTTGCTATTTAAAACAATAAATGTCATTAAAGGAATCTGGCAGTTCTTTTGTCAGTCAGGGTTTTATTTAATGTTTTCCCCCTAATTTTCTCACCAATTTAAAAAGTTAATAATCGTTCAGCGGCGCGTCCTGACCCCAGAGTGAAATCTTCCCTTGTGTCAGGTGATGGAGGAGGTGTTTTCGGAGGTGCGTTCTGTCGGCGCGCGCTCCCTGCTGCAGTACCGGCGTGAGGGTTCTCCTGCCCCCTACCCCCCCGTGGAGTTTAAGGAGCGCGGTTCTACCTGCATCCTGCTGTGGGCCAAGAACCTGACCGTGAGTGAATATCGCTCAGGAAAGTGGGAGAGACACAACCTGAGCCCTAAGACCTTCGGGGAGGGGGTTTCTCCTCAACTGGAGGGGTCGTCCTGTAACTCCACCTACTCCAGGTGAGCTCCAGGAACAGGAAATGAAGTTTGGACCTTAGAGTCGATCAACTTCACACGCACACACACACACACACACACACACACACACACACACGTGATAAAATGTCAACATGCACTTGTTTTGTTTACAGGCTCGTCCTCACCTACGAAAACGTATTAAGCTACCGCTCTTTTAAACTCATGTAAGTACCAAGTGAACATTCTCAAAAGAAATGGCACCCTCTGCCAACAGTGAGCTACAGTTGATGCCCTCAAGTTGATTATTTTCCTCTTGCAGCACGTCCCCAAGTGTTTTATTCCTCTTACACCACAGCAGTTACAGTTATTTATTTATTAAAGACTAACATGATGTAGTTTTTTAAAATAATTTTTGAATCGAGTATTTCCTGTTCTCAGTTACATTATAGCAGCTATAAACGGTCGTTCCCTCACCAGCCTCTCTCTCTTCTCTTTCTCTTCAAATTAACAGTACAAAAAAAACACAGCCTGTCATGTTCCTGAGAAACCTGAGTAGCTGCACTACAGTCAGAGCTGCAGTTATAGAACATTAATCAACACAGAGTCCAGAACTCAGCAGCGCTGTGGTGTAAATTATCATGAGAATAATTGATGCCTAAGAACTAAAATAGTTGTAAAGTAAATATTTGTAGTTTGTAGTTTATTGGCTGTGATTGTAGTTTATTAGTGAGCCGCGGTGTGTAACGGGTGAGTCTGTGGTCGTCTCTGCAGCTTTGTGATGAGTCAGAGGCATTATAAGGTTTCAGCACGACGCTGGTTCACCATGGATCTGGTTCAGCTGGAGTACGACGGCAAAACGGCTTCGTTTAACGCCAGCCGCGGAATCTACGCTCCGGCCGAGTTCTCGTACCGCTGTCACTCCGTCACCAGCTTCCGCTACCCACAGCTCACTCCTCACTCGGCCAAGGACAACGCCAACGACTGGAGGATCGCCTTCGACGACTTCCAGGTACGGTCCGAGAATAAAATGGCCGCCGTGGTTTTTAACACGAACTCAGTCAAAGTACAATGTTTCCATTAAAACCTAAAGCAGCAGAGCTGAAGAGTGCGGCTTTACAGTGGTGCTTGAAAGTTTGTGAACCCTTTAGAATTTTCTATATTTCTGCATAAATATGACCTAAAACATCATCAGATTTTCACACAAGTCCTAAAAGTAGATAAAGAGAACCCAGTTAAACAAATGCGACAAAAATATTATACTCGGTCATTTATTTGTTGAGGAAAATGATCCAATATTACAGATCTGTGAGTGGCAAAAGTAAGTGAACCTTTGCTTTCAGTATCTGGTGTGACCCCCTTGTGCAGCAATAACTGCAACTAAACGTTTGCGGTAACTGTTGATCAGTCCTGCACACCGGCTTGGAGGAATTTTAGCCCGTTCCTCCGTACAGAACAGCTTCAACTCTGGGATGTTGGTGGGTTTCCTCACATGAACTGCTCACTTCAGGTCCTTCCACAACATTTCCATTGGATTAAGGTCAGGACTTTGACTTGGCCATTCCAAAACATTCACTTTATTCTTCTTTAACCATTCTTTGGTAGAACGACTTGTGTGCTTAGGGTCGTTGTCTTGCTGCATGACCCACCTTCTCTTGAGATTCAGTTCATGGACAGATGTCCTGACATTTTCCTTTAGAATTCGCTGGTATAATTCAGAATTCATTGTTTCACCAATGATGGCAAGCCGTCCTGGCCCAGATGCAGCAAAACAGGCCCAAACCATGATACTACCACCACCATGTTTCACAGATGGGATAAGGTTCTTATGCTGGAATGCAGTGTTTTCCTTTCTCCAAACATAACGCTTCTCATTTAAACCAAAAAGTTCTATTTTGGTCTCATCCGTTGACAAAATATTTTCCAATAGCTTTCTGGTTTGTCCACGTGATGTTTAGCAAACTGCAGACGAGCAGCAATGTTCTTTTTGGAGAGCAGTGGCTTTCTCCTTGCAACCCTGCCATGCACACCATTGTTGTTCAGTGTTCTCCTGATGGTGGACTCATGAACATTAACCAATGTGAGAGAGGCCTTCAGTTGCTTAGAAGTTACCCTGGGGTCCTTTGTGACCTCGCCGACTATTACACACCTTGCTCTTGGAGTGATCTTTGTTGGTCGACCACTCCTGGGGAGGGTAACAATGGTCTTGAATTTCCTCCACTTGTACACAGTCTGTCTGACTGTGGATTGGTGGAGTCCAAACTCTTTAGAGATGGTTTTGTAACCTTTTCCAGCCTGATGAGCATCAACAACGCTTTTTCTGAGGTCCTCAGAAATCTCCTTTGTTCGTGCCATGATACACTTCCACAAACATGTGTTGTGAAGATCAGACTTTGATAGATGCCTGTTCTTTAAATAAAACAGGGTGCCCACTCACACCTGATTGTCATCCCATTGATTGAAAACACCTGACTCTAATTTCACCTTCAAATTAACTGCTAATCCTAGAGGTTCACATACTTTTGCCACTCACAGATATGTAATATTGGATCATTTTCCTCAATAAATAAATGACCGAGTATAATATTTTTGTCTCATTTATTTAACTGGGTTCTCTTTATCTACTTTTAG